>NC_056525.1:85959453-86102608 GCF_019175285.1 Sceloporus undulatus
TTCCTCTGATTTAGAATCCTGACTTCTGCATTCAGATAAATATTGCTTCAATCATCAACTCACTAACCAGTTTGATCTACCTTTATTTCTTGTATGAGGTGAGGATGTGCTTTTGTATGAATATTGAAAACCCTTTACTGTATTAATAAAATTACATTTGGATCTTGCACTCTGGAGTTTCTTGTTTGTTCAGACCTGGTATAAAAAGGTTTAAGAGTCCCTGCTCTTAACTTTACCTAAGAGGTCTTTAGCTGCTCCTACTGAGTTAATTAATTCTGCTATCAAAATCAATTATGTTGCAATTTGGGTAATAATCAGAGTATCAGACCATTAGCAGAGCATGGTTGAGATGACCCATTCAGTCCTAACACCTTCTCAGCTCTTGCCTACAAAGCTGGCTTATATGGAGTCAGACAGACTCCGGCAGTACTGCTACCTCTGACTAGCAGAAAAACTCCAGCATTTCAGAAAGATTCTTTCTTAGCCAATTTGAAGATCCTTGATGTTATCTTGGGCTCTCCCATACACTCACTAAGCCCAGCCCCACTTTCTTTCCAAAATCTGAGAAGTTCAAAGAGTTCTAATTTTGGTGAACCATAGTTCTGCTACAACTGATTTGTCCCTCTGTTTGAATATACCAGTATTGTTTCCATCTAAAAAATAATGATGAAGAGGTTCACAGTGCTTATCTTCTATGGTATTTCATATATGTTTACGGCCACCCTAGTTTTGGAAGGAAGAGTGTAAGGAGTATGTTTGTATGTGTGTGTGCATGCACAAAGTTCTTCAGTCTCTGAGTCGTGTCCAAATGTATTTTTTTGCATGAAAGCTCCTACAGTATACTGCTTTCGCTAGCTTTCTTTTTGCCCTACAATTTTGTTTTTATTTACAGTTCTTCACTGAAAGAGCTAATGCTTCATCCCCAAGTAATCTTCTCCACATATAGTCACAACAACTATGCACAATACTGCAATCATTGCTTTCTGTTTCTTTTCTTCTATTCCCTTGCTACTTATATTTTAGTTATAGTTGCCAAGTCAGAAGCATCTCAGGTGCTGAGATTTTTTTGGGCTGGCCCTTGGCTATGTTATTAAGTAAACCTTTCCCAACTTCAGCATCACACACACTAAACACAAAAACAAGGGATGAGATTATGGTACTTGGAAATCAAGAAAGGAAGCTTTTCCAAGTGTTGTATAGCCTTGTATATTACAGGTGTTGGTGCAGTTGCAGCTCTTCCACAATTGGATCCCATGTTTCACTGGTAATGTTTGATTAGAATCACATGAGACTGATGTAGTGAGAAATCTTCATGTATGCTCTGATAGCTTGTGGGAGTCTATCATTTAATCATTACTGCTGTGGCGTAGGACTTATATGCTGCAATCATAATCAGCCATTAGGTATTTGAATATTTTGTTAAATATGAACTGTCCCAATGACATAGGATAGTTGTATCACTTTAAAAACCTCATAATAGTTAAATTGACATAATTATCCAATACATTGGAAACAGCTTAACACATACAAGGAATCCAACCCTCTGCCAAACATGGAGCGCTGTGAATTCACAGGCTCAGTTTTATTCATCTTGGACCCTCTGCATTCTGGCAGTTTAAGACTGCTTCAAAATTTACATACCTGTGTCAAGAATACATGTATATTGTAACATAAGAAATTCAGCACAGGAACTGACTTCAATGCAACACCAATGCAGTTGAAATATAATGCTAGAGAAGAGTCTTACTGATACCATGGACTGCCAAAAAGACAAATTAATCTCAGAGTCAATCAACCTTGAACTCCCTAGAAACCAAAGTGACAAAATGGAGCTATGATGTTTTGGCTGTATCATGAGACAGCACTGGAAAAGAAGAAAATGCTTGGTATAGTAGGGGGCAGTAGGAAAAGAAGAAGACCACAATATGGGTGGATGGATTAAATCAAGGAAGCCATGGCATTGAGGCTTCAAGAACTGAGAATGAGAGCTGATCAAATCTCTTGGGGAACTGTCATCCATAAGATCTCCGTAAGTGGAAGCCAACTTGAGGGCAATTAACAATGATAACAATGCTGACATACTCATTGTGAAAAGGGCTGTAAAAATGGTCAAGATTGAATTACTAGAGAATCATCTAATTATGAAATCATAGCTGATTAGCCATTTTAAAATATATATTTATGTTTATATCCTGCATCCCTTTCAGTGAGTTCAAGGTGGTCTATCTACATAGCTATCCCCGTCTTCACTTTATTTTTATAACAACACTATGAGGTACACCAGGATAGAGGAGAGCAGCTGGTATAAAGTAGGCCAGCATTCAGTAGGGAATTGAATTTGGATTTTCCAAGTCCAAATATAATGCTCTAAACACACTTTTAACTTTTCTGCTCTGCTTTGATGTCAGGCTTACACAAGTTCATTTCATTTGCAAAAGAAGAATGCAAAAGGGAAAAAAGCACCCCTGCCCCATACACCTGAAAAAAGTTTTGCTACCAATGACAGAAGCAATCAGAGCAAGGAGCTCTGATGATTCAGCCTTGCTTTTATTCACAGTTTCCATACTAGGTGACTAGGAGAAAAGGAAGGAAGTGATTCTTCTCTGCATGGGAAGAGAGGGTTGACTTTCTTACTCCATTTTTGTACCATGAGAATGGAGAACAGAAAAATCTAGCCTGGAAATATTATTTGTTTATTGAATTTATATCCTGGAAATTTATTATCTGGATATGGGATAATGAACCTGTAGTAAATCAGAATGTCTGTCTGGATACTGTCTGCTTCCAGGCATTCACAGACAGCCCTTCTCATCCCCCCGTCTTTTTAGATAGAGATGCCAGGGATTGTATCTGGGACTTTCTACATCCAAGGAGGCCAGAGATTTGTTTCTTCTCTAGGGAGAGAAAAGTTTTCAGCTATGTAACTTTTTTTGTCATAAAGCTGCATACAGGTTCCCTAATGAATTTTGCATCAGTTCTAAGGCATGTAAGCACACACTGAGGCTGAGAAAATTGAACTGCACAGATCAATTCTTAGACTATGCTAGACTTGCTTTTTGGCAGGAAATTCTTGAGCTGATGGAATTGGGCATAATTGAGCTGAATCCTGAGCCACATATCTTGTACCATGACTTTATGAAGATCTGAGAAGTCAAATGACCAGATCTGCAATTTTGTTACAACAACAACAGTGGCTGCAAACAGAAAAGCCCAAAGCAACAGAGGCTCACAGATGGCTTGTTATTGCAGCAGGAATTCTTCAAGCTGTCAGAGGAAGATGGAGTAAAGGCTGACCTGACAGATGAACCATAAGCAATACCTATACTCTCTGAAGGACTGTAGCAAAGGTGAAATCCTAACTCCCCAACAGGACACTGAAATATCTTGCACATATAGAGACTGCATGCCAAAGTCACATTCTTTTAGACATCTTAAAGATTATCTTAAAGAAAAGACTGTCCCACTCCTGACTGATTACACCAGCTTTACTGGATGATGCAACTAACTAATGTAAATTTCCACTATCTTCTGCATCCCCTAATGCCAGAATAGAACCACTCACCCACCCAGCATATTGTGGGTATTCATCCTTACTTGGATATGCATTGGATCCTGTATAAGGTGAGAGAGAGTATGTGTGAGAGAGCGAGAGAGAGATTTAATTATGTTGTATAGGGATGATGGAAAGTGCATTCCAACAATATCCAGAATTCCACACATTTCCTCACCTTTTCATGGAGACTGGATCATAGCCATCATTTCAAGAGCGGTGTAATACAGAGGAAAAGATCTAAGTAAATTTTAAAGACTTTATATACAGGACAAAATGGAGAACATTTTGCAGTTTCTCTTCCTCTGTCTTTTAATGTTTTGACCCTAGCACATGCTGGAATATAGCATATTCTGAAAATTGAGGAGATAAAAAGTATTAAAGTCACTGGGTTAAAGAGCTGAGATAAAAGTCATGAAAAGCAATTGTCATTTCCCTTTGCAGTTATCTCCCAGCTAATAAATTCTGGAGAATTAGCTAACATATTGCAGAAAGCCACACGCACACAAATGTACAGGGTTACTACCTTAATTATGAAGATTTTTTTCCACCATAGAATTCTTCCCCTTCTCTCTCCTCCCAAGCTCCACATACACTATCTAAAAAGCAAATATTAATTAAAATTGCATCTTGATAGTGCACCCTGTTTGCATGATGTCCTGTGCATGTAAGATTAAATGGCATGTATTAGCTACAATCAGACTCCTGGCTCAGGTCACTATGATGATTTATGCACAAGCAGCAGGAATCCAGAGGACTCCTGGCTGATTACAGCAAACACCTCCCCTCCTATTTTCCCCTTTCAAATTTCAGCTCTAAACCAGAAGCTTCACATGGTGGATTTCAGATGAGAATGTTCAAGCATCTGACACCCTGCCTTGCATGGAGAACAAGTTTCTCCATGTTAATTGGACATTTAAATATGCACTGAAATTAAAATTTAGAAGGGTAACACAACGCAAACTCATTTAATCCACATTCTTTAAGGGATTATCTCCCCCCCACACACACACACACAAACAATCAGTAAGAGAACAGCTTGAGCTATTTACACAAAGGTGCTTTCTTATAAACTTAAAATGCAAAGACACATGTTATCTTGTGGTTTGTTTTGTTTGGCTAACAGAAGATTCATAAAAATCCAGATGTGTTACAAGTTTCTGCGTTTCTGCTATTGTAGCATTACAGGATTTTTGTTTGCTTGTTTGTTTATTTATTGTAATTTGACCTAAATCTAAATGCTAATCCGAGCTAAAGTAGAATCAACTGCTGAACAGTTGCATCAACGCTTATGCAAATGTCATTGATTCAATAGGTCTACTCTAGCAAGTACAAGAGTACTTAGATTTTATGTCACTGTTTCCTGCCTTGTATTTGTTTAACTGTCTGAAGTGTTGTTATGGAGAAGTTGGAACAAGCCTGTTTTCTGCTGCTTCAGATTACCATGAATTCAAATTACAAGGAAGGATATTCTGATGGCAAAAGCTGTTCAGGAATGGAAAATGGAAGGTGATGGACTCTTAGGAGGATTTTTAACTGAGCTTAGAGGATCCCCTCTAGAAATGCTTCAGATGTGGATTGCTGCTCTGGCAGGGGGTGGAGAGTCAATAGCCCTTGGGATCCCTTTTAACTTTATGATTTTATTATTCCTCTGGCATATTTCTGCTTTTGTTCTTCTAGAATGTTAATTTTTCACTTTACTCACCAAATCCTGTCTACCTGTTTTCATATTTTCCATATGTGGCAAATTTAGTTAAAAGTTTTCTTCTCTATTATTTCCTTATTTTCTTCTCATACCATTCATATTCTTTCAATTCTCACCTCTTTATATGGGTTCTCAAGTTGGCTGCTGTTAAAGTTCTTTCCTGGATATACTGTACCTGCAATGAGTGCAGTTATAACAATTTGATGCCACCTTATCTGCCCTGTCCCCATCCTATGGAATCTTGACTATGTAGTTTGCTGAGGTACCTAGAATCTTATGTTAGAGAATTCTAGAGCAGTCTCCTGAATTACAACACTACAACTCTCTAGCGGAGTATTCTAGGTATCTCAGCAAACTCCGAATTCCAGGATTTTCTAGAATGAAGCCATTTCAGAAAAAGTGGTATCAAACTGCTAAAATGTAAACACAGCAAGCCTTCCCTCCACCACAAAAGTGGAAAAAACACTGGCAATCAGGCCCATATTATCACATGTATTCGTCTATAAGTAAAAAAAAAATGCCCCAAAATTGACCCCAAAATCTCAGGTTGACTTATTTATGGGTCAGTATGGTAATGTGACAGCACCTCTTTCAAATTTCCCCATGCAGTGGGGAGCTAACCAGACAGGGTCCTGGGTGATTGATTGCTTTTAAACAAACAAACAGAGTCTCACCTGTGCCACTACTGTCTGGGGAGTGAAGGCTGAAACAAAAGCTGATACAAATCGAGGCAAAAAGAGTCCCTCTTGCCATGTGCACACATACACACACACAGAAGGAGCCTCCAAGTTTATCCTTGATTTACCCATGGGTCTTGGCAAAATCCATAATTTTGGCCCCAAAACCTGCCCTCGACATATACATGAGGTTGACTTAAGTATATACGCTAGTTAATGTCTGGCAACATGTGCATGCCTGTATCAACATGGCCATGGGCATGCACCACCACTGACTGATATGGGATGGGGCAATTCGTGGTACTCCAATCAACAGATGGCTAGCCCACCAATATGGGCCCACTATACACACTGATTACACCTTTTTCTATGTGTATAGAAATCTCCATCACCACTGCAGTGCTTTCCTAACCCACGAGGAGAAATATCGGGAAAACACAAGGCAAAAACACCCAACAAAAGCAAACAAAATTGTAGACGAAGGTAGCAGCGATCAATTTTTTTTTTATTTCGGTGCGTTACAAACCGCCTGATAGTTTTTCTCTGCAATTAAATTCTTCTTCCTCGTGTCTTTTTCTTTCTTCATTACATGGCCCAACAACTTTCTAGTTCTAACAACAACAATTCACTGGCTGTTTTTGTTTGTTTAAGTATACCATCCAAGCTAATGAATTTATTGTTGATGTTGCTGTGTGCCTTCCAGTCATTTCCACTTATGGAGATGTTAAGGCGAACTTATGTTTTCTTTTGGTACGATTTTGCTGTTGCCTTCCCCTGAGGCTGAGAGTATGTGACTTCTCCAAGGTCATCCAGTGTATTTCATGGCCAAGTGCGCAATCAAACTCTCATCAATAGAGTCATAGTCCAGTGCTCAAACCACTATGCTACACTGGCTCAGTTGATTTATTACTTAATGCCAAAAAGACAATTTACCTCATAACTCTCCACTAGCTCCTGACTATTAACTATCATATCAGACTAACATATCAACCTCTTGGCTGTTTATCATCATAGTAAACTCTTTAGAAAGATTTCAGCCTTTTTGCAATGTTAATTAGAAGGCCATCTCTTGTTTATGTTCTTTTCTGAGATACTGTATACTCTTCACCAGTTACCGGTACTTTGACATTCAAAGATTGTGATCCTTCTTTAAAAATCAAGTACAACTATAGCCTGGGTGTGCAGCACATTTAATGCTAAAATATCAAGAGGTATTGAAAGGTCAAAGCAGAGTTCTTGCATGTCAAGCAAAAAAAAAACATCTCCTGCATTCTAATTACTGACGTTGTCAGTCAGTCATATCTGGTATGGTGTGGCCTTAGGGCTGTATTTCCCCCCTTGTGGCCAGTACTGAAAGAATATCAGCATCTTCCACCGAGGACTGAACTTTGTTCTACATGCCATTAAACACAAACCATTTTTCCAGGGGCCTAAACACATCTGCCATTGGATTGTTTTTTAAGCCGAAACCAAACTAGCTGGAAAACTCTCCAATAGTTATCCAGCTGCTCTATTCTCCTTATTAATTGTGTGACAAAGAAGGTTAAGGTGAAAGCTTTTTCACAGTCTTGTGAACATGTGTGTGCATTTTGAGACTGTGCAGGCTAAACACTATGATTAATCCTGAGCATACCTGCAAAATACAGTCAATAAGTAAATGCCTTGGTGGTTCTGGGAACAATAAATATTTGGGTGGTGATATTTAACAATAACTATTTACTCAATGGAATTCAAATTTTATATTCTTTGGAATGCTTTGTTCCCAGTGGCACATAGTCAGAAGGAGGAGAATCCTGCCTGCATAGACATCCCTCCACACCATCTCAACACAACAACAACATCTTGACAAAATGCAGGCCTGTGACTCACATTCTCCTGTATGATTTTTAACACCTTTGCCTTATGAGGAAGCCAGTGGAGCTTCAAAAGCTTGCATCATGTATTTTGTGCATTTTGGTTGGTCAAATAAAAGTTTCACTGTTTCGTGCATATTGGATGTTATTGTACTTATAAATAATTAGTTACTCATATTCATAAACAGTTATAGATGCTGGAATTTTGTAAGTTCTTTAGCATAGTTTTCCTTTGCTTCCTCTTTTAGATCCTTTGTCTCATGCCCCTAAGTTTTACCCTCGACTTATCCATGTGTCATATAAAAATCCATAATTTGGGCCCCAAAACCTGCCCTCAACTTATACATGAGGTCAACTTATAGTCAAGTATATATGATATATCTCATTATAGATATTAAAATATTTTTAGCCTATCCTCTTTCATAAGAACTCAGGGTAGTGTGCACACACACACAAAAAAACAATTTAACAATGTAATAATCAATTAAAACAGTTTAACTGTAAAATAATAAAGGAATATCTTCATATTTTTTGTAGCACAACTGGAACCTTTTGTTACCTTTTATACTAATTGAGGGTGTCTTCTCATTAAATTCTGAAGAAAGAATACCACATGGATCAAGTGATGGCTCCTTCTGTGCTTTATGCTCATGTTGAATGTGGAAGTAATAACAAAGTGGATAGAAGCAGAATGTATTTTATATTACAGGCTATTATATTTTACCATTCAGAGTTTACTAATTGCTTTGAAGAAATGGGGAGGGAAGAGTTAATTTTGCAAAATTGCAATTACATATAATGCAATGCAATACACAGATATAGGAAGGGGACACCTGGCTTGACCACAGTACATGTGAAAGGCATCTAACAGACCACAAGTTGAACATGCAACAACAGTGTGATGCAGCAGCTAAAAAAGCCAATGCAATTCTGGGCTACATTAATAGAAGTATAATGTCTAGATCGAGGGAAGTAATAGTTCTATTGTATTCTGCTTTGATCAGGCCTCACCTGTAATGCTCTGTCCAGTTCTGGGCACCACAATTAAAAAAAGACATTGGTAAGCTGGAGCATATCCAGAAAAGGACAACTAAAATGGCGAAACATCTGGAACCCATGCCTTATGAGGAGAGACTTAGGGAGTTGGGTATGTTTAACCTGGAGAAGAGAAGGTTAAGAGGTGATATGATAGACCTTTAAGTATTTGACGGGGTGTGATATTGAGGATGGAACAAGCTTGTTTTCTGCTGCTCCAGAGACTAGAACATGGTACAATGGATAGAGGCTACAGGAAAAGAGATTCCACCTAAACTTTAGGAAGAACTTTCTGATAGTAAGGGCTGTTCGACAGTGGAACATATTCCCTTGGAGTGTAGTGAAGTCTCCTTCTTTAGAGGTTTTTAAACAGAGGCTGGATGGCTATCTGTTGGATGTGCTTTGATTGTATATTCCTGCATGGCAGGGGGTTGAACTGGACGGCCCTTGTGGTCTCTTCCAACTCTATGTTTCTAATGATAGTAGTACCTTATTATTTGTGGGACCTTGAGGTTACAAAATGGACTGAGTACCCTAAATGTAACAGATTCTGTCTTATCTTGGAAGCTAATTAGGGCCAACCTTGGTTAGTACTTGGATGGGAGACCACCAATGAATACCAGGTGCTGTAGGCTATATTTCAGAGGAAGGAAATGGAAAAACCAGCTTTGAGCATTCATTGCTTAAGAAAACACTGCCAAATAATGGAGTTGCCATAAGCTAACAGGTGGCTCAAAGGCATACATACACACACATAATGGCCACATTGATAGTTCTTTTAATCAAACCTGAGTTTCCATACTTTACTTTTGAAGTTATAACTGCAGCAAATTACTCTCAAAAGTAACAACAAGAACTGCATTGGCAATGAAAGTTTTCTTGCACTGCACTGTTGGGGCTATGTAACTGTCTGCAACTACAGTGCAGCAAGTCAGGGAGTCTGGTTGCTTAAACAGTGGAAATGTATACATTTTCTTTCCTGATATACCCTGCAGCAGCAGAATGAGGCAACAGTAGTTGTGAATAGGCAAAAATAAATGTGCAGACAGTGGTAGTTTATTTGTTTTTCATATTGTTCTCCTCTCCAACAAAATTCAGTGCAGCTTGAATGAAAGGAGCAGTGAGATTAAGACCAACAAACATGGAAGAATCAAAGTAATTCATGCTATACCTGCTGTAGTTTCCACGTGATGCCAGCTAGCACAGTTGGTGTCACCAAACATTCACAGATCTTCCAAATTCTAGAATGCTAGCCCAGCATGTACCCAAAGAACTTCAGTTACAAAGTGATGGTGAAAGTCCTATGACATCTGCATCCAGGATGTCTTCAGATATATGTATATTCTGCAACTGGAAAAAAAAAAAGGAAAATATTTTAAAAAAAAAACTTTTACTGGGTGATGGTGGTTTGGGCAAAAGACAGAAATGACTTCTTTTTTTTAATGGCCTTTTTCATACTTTGGAATGGCAGGTTCTACACACAGTTGCACTTTAGTCTGAGTTGATAGAACAAACCAGTGCCAAAAATTAGTAGCTGGGAGGAATCTTACTACATCAGCAAGAACCTTTGGAAAAGCCAGATTCCTGAACCTGTGGAAAAAGTGTTCTGGGGATAAACAATGATTTGACTAAAAGAACAACAACAAAGGCATGAAATTCAATAAGCAATCTGAAGAGAAATAGTTTGTCTGAAATAGCTCCTCACTCAGTCTTGTCCCTCAAAATCATTTCACTGATTCCTCAACATCTTCATTTGAGAAAAAATAAGTGAGGCTGCCTTCTATGATTTATATGCAACAACAGAGAACATGACAAAAGTAAAAATATAGTGAGTGAGAAAAGGTGAGAAAAGGCAGTGATACTGCATGGAGGGCTGTTGCCTGGCTTCTGGTGTGAGGTATCCACAGATAATCCAGTATGACTTGGATACTTGGAACCTGTCCTGTGGCACAGGTGGTTGTCCAAGCCATCCTTATCCATGCTTCCTTGGCTCTGTGTACAACTGCCCTTGGAAGACAAGCATTCAAGAAACAGGCAACATAGCCTTCTATTCTTGCATCTGATATGCAAGTAAGCAGAAAGAGAAGGTGATAGAATATACATCATTACAAGTTGCATAGGGTTCTGATTGGATCTCAGTCCCTATCTCCACCATCAGTAAAATTAACTTGGAATCTTTGAATTCTTTGGCCCATTCTTCAAATAAAATATGGTGCAGTTTTTGCAGGGCACTGGCCAGAATCCTACTTGGAATTATGTCATTGTAAATGGATTTATGTATGCAGGGATTAGAACTGGTCAGTTTTATAACATCCACATCCAGTAGAGGGCTGCTATTACACTAGTATATAGCAAAGCTGGCAAAGTGGCCAATGCATATTGCATATTGATATACATTGCCCCCTGAGACACATTGGTATCAATATGCATTAGGAACTCTTACCAGTTAGATCTGGATATTTGCAATTCTCAAGCAGGATTCTTAGTCTCTCTGCTAAGTACACATAGAAGTTTATCACACGGGCCCTAAAACAGGCCCATTGCGTTCCAAAAGGGGGGCGCACATGGGCATGCACAGAACGGGATGGGGCTAAGAATAGAGTTGATCGCACACTGGAACACCGCCACTGCAACGGGCCCGTTTTAGGGCCTGTGCGATAAACTTCATAATGTTCCATTAAGTAAAAGGCGATACAAGTTTCCAGCAACTATTTTTAAAAACCAAATCTATTTTGTGAAATTGTTTTCCTTCACTAGTTCAGAGTTAGAAATGGGCTGCACTTAGCAAAGCTAAATAAGTGCCCATACAGCCAGGCCAAAACAAAGCTGTTTCAGGTCACTTTGGAGGTAAGCTGTTTAAAGGATGCATGCGTCCTAAAAGGCCAGAAGCCACGCCAAAGCCATACTCCAGTCCTAAGGACTAGAGCGCAGCTTTGGCACAGCTTCTGGCCTCTTAAGATGAATGTGTCATTTAAACAGCATACCTCCAAAGTGACCCAAAGCAGCTTTATTTTGGCCTGTCTGTGTGGGCCCTAAGTTTGTTTTAATCAAAGTTCTCCCAACACCTTCCCCAAATATTTTGAATATTTCAAATAAACTGTAGTAAGAATGATTCATCCTGCAAATCTCTATGTTCTCCTTAGATATGTGATCACTGGCAAAGAAAGCTGCTACTTTTAATGACAGTGACCATAACATTTGAAATCCAAATATCCCAAATTCAAAAAGCACTTCTAAAAAGACTGTGCCCACCCCACCCCCCAGACATCCTTTTGCCTCATTTCCCAAATAAGGTTGAAACAAAATGTCTATTTTGAAATGGGTGAAACTTCTAAGAAATGGTTCGTCCCCAAACAGCCCTATTCTGTTGCATACATAAAGGCATACATGTTCAAATGAATATGCATGGGTTAGGGCCGAGTTTGCCATTTTGATATGTCATGCATCTAAGAATTGTATGGTCTATTGACTGCAAATAAAGACAATTAATTTAAAGGTCTAACAAGGGAAATGAAAGCTGACTATTAAGGAAAAAGTCTAGAGCATCTCTGATAGAACCTATATCTAGTTATCTGATTATGACCATCATTCTGCCCCTAGGTAAGTTACTTTTTAAAAGATTTAAATAAGGATTCCAGCTACATGAGGAATGTAAATCCTCCTTATCCTTCTTTTGCAAGGAATGGAGAAAAATGTAATTCCCAAGTGAGATGGCAAAAGCCTCTCCCCCCCCCCCCATATTTTCACAGACATATTCATCTTTGCAAGTTGCAGATTTGCAAACTGCAAATTGGATGAACAATTCTTACATGAATTATGATTACTGCTGTTTTGTTGTGTGGATTTTGCCTTGCTTCTCTTTGATCAATAACCCTGTTCTTCTGTTATTGCTGGGTGCAACTGCTTTGCTTAGCAATGAGGAAAAGATTCTGCTTTTGTACAAACATTTTGAAGAAATTGATGGGTGGCAGTGCACATCATTTTTCTCATTTTGATTTTGCACAAGAGACAAAAACCTGCACTGCCATTGTTAGTCTTTGGACATAGTACTGCAACATTTTGAGACAGTCCTTCACATTTAAAAAAAATTCCAATTTCACACCTCTTTCATATGCCACAGGCATTTAGGAAATGTCTGCATATGTCTTGTGTACTGATTAAAAGCCCATACACCAGATGAATATTACTACAAAATGAATCATTCCTGGATGGAAGGAAGTCCCTACCAATTCAGCTTGCTGATATAAATTGAATAATGAACAATTAACTGTTCCTATGCATATTTAATATGGCTTCATTCTTGGGTAAAAACCTTATCATTAGCTTGTTCAGAGCACATGAAAGCACTACTTGACAATTCAGTAAATTGAATTCCAGTTTACTTGAATCTTAGGTGCACAAATACAGGTATAATATATATACACACAATGACCAGTGAAGAGAACAGAGCATCTCTTTTCCAGCCCACCTCTCTCACCCTGATTTGAAACAGCAAGTGAAACAGTATTGATTTGAAACAGTAAGCTGTTATTCTGAATCTCCTCTATTTCAGTACCTTCATGCATTACATCTTAGTCTCTGTTTTAGGATAAGAATCCATAAAAGGTGTCTCAAAATAGGTCATTGTGGGAGAGAATTTAGTCTCTAACTAGCTGCTAGAAATTCATTCTGTATTCAAAGAAGAAATGAGGGCTTTCAACTTTCTACACTTTATCATCTCAAAAGAAGGTGTTTTTTTAATAAAAAGGATTTCCTGATGTATATGCCAAATTTTCAATCTTTTTTGATTGTATTCTCAAGTTTGAGGCAGCCATGTTGTAAATTCTGGAAATGTATCAAATAAATTTGTCTCTAGCATTTAAATGAACAAAGAACTAACAAAAGAGATGGTATATTGGCTGTTGTTAATGCTCAGAATAGAGAAGGAGAGGAATTTAACTTATACGGTGTCTTCACATGGTTTTCTGTTGTGCTGTGTTACCTAAACACTTGCAGACTATAACAGCCTAATGATACAGTGGAAAATACTTAGGTTTGTCTATTGACAATCTAAAATAAGTGCTCACATTTTCTGTGCCACCTGCTGTAAAGGCAGTGTTTGAAGATCTAATGCCAATTGTCAAATCGGCATCATGTTCGTAGTGCTGAAAAGCTGCTTTTCAGAATTCACCGTGTTGACATTTGCTCCTTGCAGCAGATAGAAACAATCCAAGCTATTCCCATTAGACTAAAAAGCAGAAATATCATACAGTATCACAGCCATACGGCTAGCCAAGTTTAAACAACCTACATAAAAGTCCGTAGTCTGACAAGGTTTGACATTCTTGTGTGTACAGTTCATCATTGTTATAGACCACACAGGTAATGCAGTGGAAGTCAGGACTTGAGCATGCCATAAATAACATATCTGAGGAAATAAGTACACAAAATACCTTCAAAGCCTCAATTTTCTTTTCTTCTTTCCCCCTATCCCTACAATTGCATGCAGAACTTATGAATGCAAATACCTGAACATAAACATGGCCCTTTGGGGTGCTTAATTAGTTAGGTGCACAATATAATACCCATTCTTGGCACATAGGCATTCAACGTTTGTTCCATTTAATTAAGAATATAATCACTCTAGACATGTTTGCAAAAGGTTGTCCTACATATGTAGTGGCAGACTGCTGTCACAGAATTCTTTGGAGTGCAGATAAAGAAACTCTTTCCATGTGATAACCTTTAAGAGTGGGGGGAATTCTGTCAGCTTCCCTTTTCTCATATTCTTATTTTTAAAAGCTCTAATTCTTTTTTATCCTGATGATGAGGAAAGATGCAGCTTGTCATAAATTCCTCAAAAAGGAAGTAAAACAAAACTCTTTTTTACTAGCACTGGTCAAATTCAATACTAAATACTTTAAAGGGAAGCTAAGCAGAGTCAGCCCAAGTTAGTATTTGGATGGGAGATCACCAAGGAATACCAGGTGCTGTGGCTATATGTTGGAAGAATAAACTGGAAAAATCACCTCTGAGTATTCATTACTTAAGGAAACTCTATCAAATCATGATGTTGCCATAGGTTGCCAGGCAGCTCAAACACACGAGCTGCACTGATAGCTCTTTTCACCAAACCGGAAGGCACATATGTCTCCAGAACAAGGAAGGACAACCTATTCCACTGTTTATGCCATTATTTATATGTGAAAGTTTCTGCTTGCTTTTAGTATAGAATCAGTAGTAGAGAATTACCTACAAATAAAGGTAATTTAGGGGCTTGACAGACTGCCCTGAAAGGGCAGGGTAGAGACGCCCTTTTTGACTCCTGATGGAGGCTGCACCAACCAACCACCATAGACTTCGTCAGGTCTAAAAAGAACCCGCTGAAAGCAGGTTCTTTTTAGACTGTGCAGCAGGTGCCATGAGTGTGCCAATGGTGTGCTCATGTGCAGTGATGATGTATACGTGGCGCATGATGTTTAGATGCTGTGCCGTGCTTGCAATCCTGAGCCCTAATAAAATTCTTTACATCCAAAACATGAATATGTTGGCAATCAATGTAACTTAGCACATGGATGTACATTCAAACCCAAGGCCTTCCCACCTGTAGTCTAAAGTGGTAGACTCCCAAGTTTTCTCATTAATTCTACCAAGATATTGTCATGTTCCTGTTTGGAGTCAGCTATTCAGCCATGCTCTCCTCCAGAAGAGTCCATTCTACTCCATCCTCCATTTTTTCATGTTTCTTTTCCAACTGGCAATTAATACTCTGTATCTACTAAGCATGCTCTATCACGAATGAGCTGTTCTGGCCTTGCTTTTTTGTTTGTTTTGTTTTTAACAGCTCCATTGAGTTTCTTGTTAAAGATGCTAATCTTGGATCCCCCTGAGCATGCATATACCTTCCATTTTGTTTCCCAGTAGACCTGTTTGGCTACAGGCCTGTTGGCACTTTCCACCTCTGTTCACAAATTAGAAGGAATGATGTGTGGAAGAGCTTAAAAGGAAGAGATCCAAAATCTGTAAACCTAGCCTTAAGGAAAAAGGTTGTGGGCTACGGCCTGACAATCACATCACTGAATATTAAAACAAATGGGACTGGATTGATGGCCTGAAATGCTTGAATTGGCATGAATTTGTGAGCCTGTGGTCAGACTTACATGACCAAAAATGTCTTACCTCCCTTTACACATATCTTGAATGATTATACCCATGGCTGAATAGTTATTGAATATTCGTTTATACTACTTAGCCCTAAAGTCAATATAAATCCATACCAAAAAGTGCTGAGTGTATAAGTATAATATGGATGACACTGCCACTGATGCAAATTACAAAATGATATTAGGGGACAAATAAATCTTCAGAGAGAGAAAGAGAGGCACAGAGCAGGCCAACAGATTTGAAATAAATCAGATGGAAGCTGATATTATAGAGGCACGTGATTTTTCCTCTACAGTGCACAATGTGTTATACATTTACTCCTCTAGAATCCAGTCAATATTATGCATTAAACATGGAGCTTAAGATTGAATATACAGGCAGATTTTTTTTCTGCCCAAAACCATCTGTGCCCTTTTTACAAATCAGAATTGCAAGATTATCTGCCTTTTTACAGAAGCAGTAAAGAAGTCACAACAGAATTCTTCCACAAATGCCACAATACCCAATGTAATGTTCAATTTGTAAACATTTTCAGAGGCATTGACAAACACCATCTTTTTCACTGCAGGGCACTGGAAGAGTTAAAGGGTGTGCTGTATGGGGCAAACAGATTGATTTTGCATTTCTTTTCATTTGATTTTTTAAATTAATTCTCCTCTATATTTGCTGGTATCAAATCCATTCATGCATTTTCCCTTTCCATGAAAGATCCAGACTCACACATTATATGTTCCAATGTGTTAAACATACAATAAATACTTAAAATATAACATAAGAACAATACTGTGCAACTACAAGGATCACAAATGAAGACAGATAAATGGCATCTGATGTCCATCTCCGAAGCAAAATGAAAAAGAAGCAAACAAAAGCCACTATGGAACAATCAAGAAGTGAGCTTTTCCTTTTCATATTTTCATATTGTTGGTTTTTTCATGTAGGTCAGGAATTGGAATTATGCAGTATGCCCTTCAGATCCCTCCTGGACTCTTCTAGCCCATGATCTAATTGACCTCAAAAGTGAGCAATGTGTGGCAGTGGCAGATGCACTTGGCAGCTCAGTGGGACATTGGTGAAGACAGCACCTTGATGAGGAAATGGACTCTGAGGTAACCAGCGCAGGTTGGGGCAGATGTGGGGCCAGCGATACTCTGGGCTGCCCCCAGAGTATCCTGGCCAGTGCAGACAAAGTCAGAGAAAGATCTAATGGGGTTGGGAAATTGGGAAGGAAACTTTCACTAATCTTCCATTTCACCTATAGGTCCCTGAACAGTTTCTGATGCAACCTCAGAAAGCCACTCCAACCAAGGTCAAGTTAAAATTTTTAGGGCTCTGGAACAATTACCAAAACACCCTCTCTTTTTCAGGTGCACAGATCTTCCTGTTGGAGTGTTAGTTTTGGCATATCAGGCTTGGAAATGCTGCCAGTTGGAGAGAAGTCCTCCCTGGGGCCAGAAACTTGGAGTTCTGAGAGGCATGACACATATGAGTATTCTTCCCTGCCTGTGACCAGCTAATATGACCAAGACCAGAGTTTCAGAAGCAGTGACTCCAATGAACCATCTACCTCATCACTCACACAAAAGCTGAAAAATGAGTGTACGATGATGAGAAGTAAATGCTACAGCCTGTCAGAGGGTTGGAGAAAGGGGGAGGTTTAATCCATATCCCAGGAATATTTTTCTCTCAACAGAGAGAGCTGTTGTTACTCAAGGTGAGGTGTACTTTTTGACAACAAGTCTGAAGAGGGAAGAGAATGCTTCTTCTCTTAAGGCTGTCGAGTCCAATGAAGTTGGTTTTCATTCCTCCTCCCCACATTCTGCCTTCAGTGTGAGTGGAACTTCATTGTCCAACACTTAAGAGGGGTATCTTTCCATATAAAAGTAGAAGAAGAACCTGCTGAACCTTTTAAAATTTAAATATAATAGTGAAGGAAAACAAATCTCAAAACCTTCTTGTATAACAATTTCATAGGATTATGCTTCTGGGTTTTGCATGAAATATAAGCACACACACACTGAAACACTGTTCTGAAATTAGTACATGTTTTCACACTGACTGTATTTCTTGGAGGAGGCAGCAACTCCCTAGTGTTACAAACAGGCTGAGGCAAAGGCATGGCTGTCATCTGGTGTCCCATATCCAGATGCATTGTGACACGATTCCACCATGCTGTTTGTTGGGGTTTATTCAGGCAGGAGAACATTAAACAGTTCTATTATTTATTGAGCAAGTCTGGTTAAAGCCAGCAATATAGCTGGCTAATGGGAAAAATGGCATATGAATAAGCAGGTCAGCCATGAGAAGTGTTGGAAAAAAGCCAGGACTGATTTCTTTTAAAGCCAGATTTATGTGAATAATAAATGCAAAGTTTGCTTTTCTGTTTTCTTCCACTTTCCACCATAATTGCTTTAGAAAAAGAAAAGGTTTTGTTCCCCACTGATGTGATCATAACTGAGGGAATATTGACTAAGGGAAAATTAACCCCAAATACAAGTTTTCCCTTACATGCACTGTCAGTATCAATGGTTCTCAACTCTTTGGGCCTCCAGATATTTTGGATTTCAGTTCCTGGAATTGCTGATCTTTGGCCATGCAGATCAGGTCTCCTTGGAAGCAAAGTACCAAAACCTTTTGAAGACCAAAGCTTGAGAATCACTCATATACACACTTTCAGTATCGTATGATACTACACTGGGCCTGTGTTATCCACTGGGGATTGATTCTAGGCCCTTCCATGGATACCAAAATCTGTAGATTCTCAAATCCCATTAAATATAGTGGAATAATAAAATCATGTCCCTTACATCAAATGGCAAAATCAAGATTTGCTATTTGGAATTCATACTTAATATATATATATATATATTCAAGCTGTGGATACTTGATTTGTTGATACTTTGAATTTGTTGATACAAAGGACTGATTGTACAATCTATTTCTGAGCAGAAGACAATCAAACCACTGAGATGATGGTTACATATTCTCTACAGGAAAATGTACCCTATGCCAAAACTGATCAAAGACATTTTAGCGCCCACTATTTAGCCATTACTAAGTAGTGGTAAAGGTAGCAAAGAAGGTAACCATCACCCCTCAGTACATCTTAATTGTGTTACCCACTTGGGTGGTGAATGACAAGTTGCAGTTTGACCCAGAGAAAGAGTGTCTTAGTAGCATGCACTGGCACTTGTCATTCTCAAGACACTTCAGAGATAAGTCTAAAATACTATTTGTCTGAAAACTGTAATATAGGTTTAGGTACACTAATAGGTAAGACATTTTATAGACTGTCTAACAGAAGAAATGTTCAGCATGACCTAGTTGGACATTTCCATGTTTAATTCTTCTAATTTTTTAATACTGTGCAGAGCAGCTTAAATAATTTAGTTCCTTTTGGTTTGCAGGTTGCCAGAGATCTGTTATTATGGATTCCATTTTGATCTCTTTTATGATGACAGATGTGACTCCTTTTATATGTTTCCTCCCAGACTTCTACTAGCTTGACTTCTGTCTTCCATCCTTTGTAACCATTCTTGTTAACATTCCATTGCTCTTTGCCCCTTGCTTAAGAAATTAAACATTTCTTCTATTTATAGACCACTCTTATGGCTTACAAGAAGTCACTTTACAGTGCCTTGTACAATAAATGGACAGATATTACGCTATTTTAAAATTACAGAAGACCAATTTGCCTGGTTCTTGTAGAAGTGGCTAAGCTCTCCCCCCCCCCCCCCACCCGTGCATGTATGTGTTTACCATAAATTTTTAAAAGGAAGCATTCTTTCTGGTTGATTCATATTCTAAGTCAGATAAGCAATTCCCTACTTAATGAATTCAGAGAACATTGCAGTCTCCCATTCTCTCTGACAGAGGTGGATCAAGTATGGCCCAGAGACCACAAGCAGCTCTTGGGACCCCAAAATATGGCCCCTGTAGCCATCCAAAGCCACAAATGAATATTCTAGTTCTGAATTGATTTAGTGTGTGGAAACAAAATCCACCCCAAAATGGCTGCAAATTCAATGGTTTACTTCTGCCACCTCATGAATCTCCCCCTAAAGACCTCTGAAAAAAAGACACCCCCCCAAAAAAAAAAATCTGTCCCCAAATAAGCCCAAATGATGTCCAGAAGTGATGTGAGAGCACGTCTGGTGCACTGAAATGAACAGTGACACCCAACTGGAGGCGGTGAGGGGGGGGGGGGGGGGGGGGGGACAGGGCAACGGACCCTGTTCCCTCTGAAACTACCCACCTCTGCTCAAGGTAATGGTAGCTCTCCCTGCTAAACCATAGTTTATTAATCTGGCTCATCTAATCAAGCTATAGATAAATGTAACTGCAGTTTAGAATACAGATCACACACTAAAATGTGGTCAATCTGAAATGTAAGGGAAAACACGGAACAATCTAAATCCAATTAGATGTCCCAAAGAATCTAGACTCATTGAATCAGTGTGTCCCTGTTAAATGGACACTTATTCACATTCTGCTGATTTGGTAAGGTCTACTTCCATTGGGCTGTTGATACATTTTAGGACCTAATCTCCTTTTGAGGAAAATTAGAAGGGGGTGTATGATCCAAAACTTGCTGTACATTGTTTGTGGGATTTGAATGCAGCCATTCTGTCTGCACAGCTGTGCTTCATAATGTCCCTGATATAAATCAGGCATACTATAAAAGGGGCAGTTTATTGTCTCTGAAGATATTCAGTCTCACACATTAAATGTATTTTCAAGCCAATAGCTCAGACTAAATTGTGTATCTGCTCACACACAACAATGTAAATAGTTATATGGTATATGAAGCCTTAAATGAAATTATAGTAACCACAAGCCTACCTACCTAATGCACTGTCCCTTCATTCAGGACAGATGGAGCCAGGCTCCAAGACAAACTTGGACCTTGGCCAACCTCAATGAAATAATTTCAATATCAGCCATGGATGTTCTCTTTGGGTTCACTGTTTTGAAAGTGAATAGACCTTACTTATAAAAAGAAAACTAACAAAAACTGTCCATTATCTCCCACCTCTAGTCATATCAGCATTCCTGGTACCTGTGGGTTAGCATACTTCCTTTCTGTTAAGCATTGTTTCAAGACATACTGTTAACAGTGTAAGAATGGCCAAATTTGAGTTATTGGGGAAATATGAACTATATTTGAATGAATCTGCCATGTTTGACTTTTTGCTTCTTTATTCATGGTGTACTCACTCTTACCCCCTACAAAACAGACTTGCTATCCCAGGGGCCCCCCCCCCCCCGCCCCCATGTAATGCATTCTTATTCATCCCAACACACATTAAGTTATCAGACAGTTGCAGCCTCCTGTGTCATTCCACAGTATCCTGAGCCAGGAATTGTAGGCTAACATGATGTAGGCTATGAATATAAAACATTGGTAGGAAATTAAGCTATATCTGAGAGACAGTACTAGCATACTAACTACAAGGACAGAAGAATCTTTTCATTTGTAAGAAATGTGCTTGTCTGATAGTCCCTGGAATACCTTGGAAGCTGGTCACCTTCACTCCGCAATTTGTACTGTCCTCTACCACTGCCTCTAATTGCATATTGTTCTTGTATTTTGGGTGTGCCTCTTGTCATTTCCCATTCTTTGTCTCTCTGCAGCTTTGGGCAAGTGTGCAATATACAAGAGGAAACTTCAGGATAGGAATGTTTATGGGAAAACAAGAAACATACAATCAAAATATCAGGAATATGATGGAGTGTCTGCTCCCAAACTGATTTGTATCAGTATACCACCTTTCTTACATCATGAAACTTAGGGCAGTGTACACGGGACACCCAGGCAGTGTCTCATTCAAGGAACTGTGCAGACCAATCGAAGACCAATAGTTCCTTTTAGCAAAGTTGCCAGATCATGTCCCTTCTGTCATGCTCTTGGCCCAATGTCTTTCATGATACCATAGACTGGACTACCACTTGTTTGGATTATCACTTCCAGAATTTCCCAGCCAACATGACTACTGGTCATGCTAGTTGGAGAACTATGGTGGTTTAACCCCCAAATTACTCTGCCAAACTCTGGATATCAGTCCAGATATTGCAAAGAACATTGGGAAAAAATTAGAGGCACTTTAAGAAGGCATTGCTTCCCCTGTAAATTAACTACAGAAACAGAGCTGCTGTCTGAATCTGGATTTATCTTATATCATTTGTTTCTGGTGTGACCTAAGGAGGGGCAGGGGAGAGGGCATTTCCATCATTCTTTAACAGAGAAAACAAAGGCAATCACAGTTTGAATTCCGGCATTGTTTGATTCCGGTTTTATTACATTACCTATATTAAACCAGGTGCACAATGGGCTACCAGCACAGAGGAGTATATCACACGGGGTTTTTCTCAGCTCAGATCCAGGGTGACTCCTGGTTCAGCAATGTGAATTCACGTTGTAACGCGAATGTTTTATCACACCTAGTTGCCCTTCCGAATTGAGGGGGAATTGAATCCAAGGCAAGTCACGTGATGCGGATTCATGCAAAGTGGAGTAAGTGCACATTGTATTACCACACCGGTGCATACCATGCGGATTCAATGATTTGAATTGGGACCCTTGTGCATGCTCAGTGGGGGTCTGGGCGCTGTCCTCCTTCCCTGCCACCTCCTTAGCTGTCATCCTTCATCGGACTGAAGGAGCAGGCAGAGGATGATGGGATAGGTCACAGGGGGTCACTGGAGCCAGGATTCAGATGCAGGGGCAGGCAGGGGGATGATGGGATATCTCACAGGGGGTCACTGGGACCAGGATTCATATGCAGGTGCAGGCAGGGGATAATGGGATAGGTCGCAGGGAGGCAGAGAGGATGAGATGGCATGAAGGAGAAGGAGGGGGATGAAGGAGCAGGACGCAGGGGGCCAAGGGGGTGACATCGGACTGATCTTCCACACCAGACCAATTCGAAGTGAAATCAAAGTGAGTTTGAAAGTGAATTTTGTGAATTCACTTTTTTTCTGATTTTACCAAAATGAGGAGTCACTTTGGAATACTGCGGAAGTGCCACGAAAGGAGCACCCATAAAAAGGAATCTCATCTGATAACACATTCACATTATGATGTGAATTCGCATTGTGGACCCGCAGTCACCCTGGATCTGAGCTCCAAAAATCCCCAAAAACCTCCGTGTGATAAACGCCAGAGAGTGTCACTGCATCTATGTGCACTATTGAATCAGATGCAACAATATCCTACCAGAAACCCCAAGTGGAGTCAATTGGACATGCCCACAAACTCACAGTGCATACTCACAAACTCAAAGTGTATAAATATTAATTTTTAAACTATTGTAAACAGTAGGGTCATGCCACTCTCTAATTTACATACCCACATCCCTTTAAGAAAGATTCCTTTGTATGAAGTGAAAGGTGCACAATTTATGCTTCCCAACAAGGGCAGCATTCATTTACTGATACAATTAAAACAAGTTAACAGAGAGGAAACTGAGGGTCCTATTCCATTAGAATAACACTATGCTGATGGTGTTTTCAACTGTGACTACTGTTTCTCCTAATGTGACAAGAAAAGGGCTGGGAAGATTTTCTGTTTTGTGAGTGTTTCCATTTTCAATGGATAATGAACAAAACTGATAGCACTGTTTATCAGCACAATAAGACGTGATAACAGGTTGAGCTGAGAGCAATTAAGAACAGTATCAGTTTTCTAGTTCAGTTTTGTGTAAATGGAAAAATATAAATAAGATGGGAAAGATGCAGAGACACACTGTTGCTTCACAGGAGCATATGCCCCCCCAAAAAAATGTTGCCTGTGATGACCTCCTCCTCCTCCTCCAACATTGTCATGCTAACTAGGAATTATGAGAGTCAAACTCTGAGATACACAGAGGGTACCAGGTTTGGGGAGGTTGCCTCACAGCCTAATAGTCAAAGCCTATCATATCCACCATACATGAATGGGGAAGGGAGGAATGTGGTTCCATTATATTAGTCTGACTCCAAGACTGAGAAGAGCTCCCATTGAACCCAATGAAATTTACTCCTGAGTAAACATTGGTAGGAATTCATCTATAAACCAGAATTTCGAGCCTTCCAGATGTTTTGTTCTACAGCTCACATTACCTTTGGCCATTCAGGATAGACTTTATAAGAGCTGCAAACCCAGACATTTGGCTGTCTCCAGATTCTGGAAGATCATTTTGGAGGATCCTGATTTAGAAGACAAGCCAATTCTTTGTTGCAGATGGGGCATATTTGATGTGAAATATCTGAAGATTTTCTAAGTTTATAGGAAATATAAAACACTGAGGCCCTATACAGACTGGCCCGAAAGATCAGCCTGTGGGCGGAGTTGGGGTGCAGCGTTCTGACAATGCACACCCTGACTCCACCCCCAAGGCACCATGATGCCACATGCCACTCCAGGTGGTGCACAGCATCATGGCGTCCAGATGATGTAACACTGAAGGGGCACCATACAGCCATGCTGTCACGGCTATGCACCCTTTGGAGGGCACAAAATGGAGAAACTTTTTGCGGCTCCGTTTGTGCCCTCCAAAGGGCAGCGTGAGGTTGCTGCAGCTCCAATCCATCCAGGAAAGGGGCGGCATCCCACCACCCCTTAGGGTGGTCTGTAGAGCCACTGAAAGGCTAGAAAAATGCAGACATAGCCACGATAATCATTTTTTTTAAGTATACATTGTGGTGGTAGGCCAGTCAAAAGACACAAAATCATGCTAGTTTTCAAAACTTATCAGTTTCCTTTCTTAGGGAAAAGATGATTTAAAAAATCATGCAAGGGAAGAAAGTCCACCCTGACCATGTATTAAAATGGAGAGGTTGGACTGCAAGGAAGGCCAGCGATATACTGCCTGGCCTGACTGAACTCTGTTTGGTTTAAAGCTGAGAAGGGCTAATATTCTGAACCATCACAGGATTTCTTTGGAGATCTTGTGTCAAATTTCATGTTGATATGTGTTTTGGTGAGGTCCAAGATGAACTTCAGTAGATCTACTGTCATCTGGAATTGCACACCCTCTAACATTTCACAAGTGAAAACCAGGATACATGTGACCAACCAACATAAGGATGTTGTCAAAATGGCAAACACAATTATTGAAAAAGAACACACAAGCTTAGAGGAGCTGCTGCAGTTTGCTATTGCACAAGTCTTCTGGGAAGGGCAAGATTCTCCTCTTCCCCGCTGCTGAGTCAACAGAGTGAGTAAACTACTTTTGCATGTTTAACTCAATTTGCAGAAATTGACAAAGGGGGAAAGTGGAAGAAGAAAGCAAAATTAAGGGGCTGTACAGATGGTCAGCATGCAGCTGCCTCTATACTGGCCAGATCAAGGCCACAACCACCTCATGCTGTAGCCCTGATCTGGCCTCTGGAGAGCACAAAAAAGAGCCGCAAAAAGCAGCTCTTTTTTTGTATGTGCTCTCCAAGGGGTGCCATAGTACCATAAGGACACACACCGCGTAGATCGGCACATGCCAAAATGGCACCCTAGGGGCAGAGTTAGGGCATCCAGAATGCAGATGCTGTGCCCTAACTCTGCCCACAGGAGAGCACATATACATTTTAAAAGTGCCTGAAAAAGTCAGATGACAGAAGATTAACTGGTCCAAATCAGGGCAATTGGAAGGTATGTGATTGGCCAGTCTGGGCCAGTCTTCTGCAAACACACCATCCTTCTCTTTCTGTTTGTGTGTGTGACCCTAGGCAGATGCTGGTAACCAGAAAATAATGTAATATAACATAATTCCCACAGGGAAGATTTTTTCACGTTCCCTGTGTTTTTTCTAGGATCTGGCCTCAACTTTGTTGAAATTTGCTTCTGCTTTCTGGCTCCTGCTTTCTGGCTCTTCTTGACTCATGCATCTGTCTCATTAAATGCTGTTTCACCATAACCAGTGGCTATAAAGATGAGAACAGAGTGCACAGACCTCTCTAAATTGGCAGGGGAAAAACTTTGAAGGAGATCTGGATAATTAGGGGGGGGGACCTATAAGTTTGGGCAACTGCAATTACTATGTATTCCAGCTGCCTCACTGTCTCTGAACAGATTGGTTATGTTTTGGTCAAGCATGAGCATATTTTTGCAGATGCAGCAACTGAGAGACTCATCTTTTTGTCAATGGCTACATCATAAATGTTTTTTCCTGCTCTTCTGCCTTAAGATCTTGCACTGTACTTGAATAAAATGCTGGGACCTATCACCTCAGTGCAGAAGTAACCATGTTAGAATCATATCTTTCTTAAGGTGCTTCTTCCTTAAAGTTAAATTAATGTGATATTGAGTCAGTGCAGACAGAAAGCTTAGATCACATTCCCAAGTAGAGACTATGGGTGGGAGGGGAAGCATTAAAAGAAAAGTAATACAAGTTTTCTTCCCCGTTAGCAAGAACAAAACAAATGGTAGAGAAAGATGGGGGGGGGGGGAAATCTCTTACGACACTGACTTACATACCAAAAATTGTAGAATATAGACACATCCCTCTGGAATTAATCTCTAGATTGCATGCTTCCTATATTAAGGACTGCTTTAAACATCCTTATTTCCAGCAAGATAGCTATTTTAATACTGTAGCTACAGAAAGTGTGACTATTTCTCCTCTCTGAAAATGTGTTGCTCAACATTTTATGAAATGGGCAATGATGCATTTTTGTTTGTGTGTTGGTCTGTTTTATGTTTTAGCCTCTTCTCTATTACAATCATTTCAATCTTGAGTTGTGTGTCTCTCGTGGGCTATTGTTGGGAACAGAGAGCATTTGAACATAAAAGATTAATCATACCAGATAGCCTTAAGATGCTGTTAGGAAAAGAGGCACATTGGGCCTCCTCCTCCTCCTCCTCTTCCATCATCATCATCATCATCATCATCATCATCATCATCATCATCATCCTGCCTTTTTCCAAGTCTTGAACTAAGGCTTCTTACAAAATTTGAAAGAAATATAGCTGAAACAAATACAGCCTTCTTCAACCTAGTGCTCTCTAGATAATTTGGAAAACATCTTCCATAATTCTTGACTATTAGTTGTACTGTCTATGGCTTATGAAGGTTACAATACAAAAAAAAAAAAAAGCTGATGTGACCTAATCCATTTATTAGTCCTAATTAAAGCAGACCTATTGAATTATCAGTATACAGTCTGGGTATGGTTGATGGAGGGTTTGGACTGTTTTAATGGAATCCATTTGAATGGCAATGAAACTGTTGCTTCACTGTAGGATCACATAGTTAGAAATGCCAGGTTTCTTCCTCATTACTGATCTGTAGTGATACAGTGATTGCAGCTAGAAAAAATGTAACATCCAGATGAGTGCTGTTCTTTTTTAGAGCAACTACATAAAGTTAATCTGCCTACATAAGAAAACGAGGTAAAGGTTATCCACTTTACAAAGTTGCAGCAAAGAACTATGCTCAGTGCATGAGAAAACTGGTACAAATGTTATTACTAACATTAACATAAAAATACCAATTACACTTGGTCCTCTGTATCCACAGATTCTGCTTCCATGAACTGCACCATCCATGGTTTGAAAATCCTCTCCCCCCCCCCAAAAAAAAAATCTATAAAGGAAACCTTGATTTTGCCATTTTATGTAGGGGACACCATTTTGCTACACTGCTACATATAATGGGACAGATTTTGGTATCTGCAGAAGGTCCTGGAACCAATCCCCAGTGGATATCAAGGGCCTACTGTATACAAATATTATATTATCCAAGAGTAGTACGCTGCTAATCAGTAATGAAGAACAAACTTAATGTTTCTAATATGTTATTCTGTTTGGTGAAGCAACACTCTGAATCCTGCCTTCACTTAAGACATGATTCATAAAAGGATTTTAAACCATGTCTTTACATCATAGCCATTTTTAGAAGATATTAAATATAGTTTCTTGGTTTGGATGTAATATAAATCTATGTTTAACCCAACGGTGGCTTCCTGCATTCTTCCCCTCACTAATAAAAATAGATGAAGTTGAAGTAAAAGGTTTGAGTGAAAGGAGAAGTGAAATGATAACAAGATGAGCATGTGGCACCCAAAGATTGTGCATATCCTGGTTCAAGCCAGGATCCAACCAATGAAACAAAGCTAGCGATGTAACGAATATTCGTCAAAATTCGATAAACAGAAGAAATATCTGTTATTAAAAGATTTCAAAGGCTTTTTAAAGAGAAGCAATTATGATCACTTCTCGATCCATGAGTAAGAATTTTGGTTTTTAATTCAATGGCCAGGATTTGAGTATTTTACATAAGCAAAGCTATCATTCATATTGGGTTTTTCTATAAGAGGGATGTTCTTTAAACTTCTGCCAAACTTCCTTTTGAGTGCCAATTGAATTTGAAATGCCAGGTAATTAGTGTAAATGTTCGCCTCCCTTGTCTTTTATTTTCATTTGAGAAATCTGTGAAAAATACTTCTTGTCAGGGAGAGAAAAGGCCCCATACAGACTGGCCAAAATAAAGCTGCTTCGGGTCACTTTGGAAGTATGCTGTTTAAATGATGCATGTGTCCTAAGAGTCTGGAAGCCGCACCAAAGTCACGATACAGTCCTAAGGACTGAAGTGCAGCTTCATTTAAATGAATTTTAAATTTAAATTTTATTTAAAAAATGCATCATTTAAACAGCATACCTCCAAAGTGACCCGAAGCAACTTTATTTTGGCCTGTCTGTATGGGGCCAAAATATAACCTTTTGAAAGTGGGACTTTTGAAAAGAATATTTTCTTTAAAAATTGCATCAAGTTCTCAATGGACAAGAAGAAAATATGGTTTGTCAATGTCTTCTTTGGACATTAGATGATTTAGGAAAAGATGTTCTGGCCTCCACATTAGCCTCTGTAAGAAACTGAGGAAGTTTTTATGTATTTCACATAGCAAAAAGCTATGGCTTAAATCCAATTTAACACTAGAGGAGTGAAAATCCCTTAACTGCAGATGTACAGTATTATATATTTGAACAAGTGAATGTGCAAACCAATTGCACAAGAGGTTACAGCTACATGTCTGGTTGAGCAAGGGATTGCAACTAGTTTCTCAAAGCCTCATATGTCTCCCAAATCAGGGCTTTGAGAACTAGCTGATGTTTTCTGTTGTATCAAACAGAGAAAAAGGAATAAAAAAGGGGGAGGGATCTGTTTGTTTATTCTGGGCACACTCCAAGCTTGCATCTTGAAAGAAATGTCAACAACTTTCATTTACATTGGCTGATAATTTGTTAAAGATAGAACACTCATATTGTCACAAGAAAAATGGCTTTGAATTCTGCATATTTCATATTTGTGACTACTTATCCAGGTAACATACACCAATATTTCTTTTTGAAGTACCTCCCAAATTTCTTCTAGAGATAAATTAGATGGCCATGTTGGGTTGGGGGAGAACATTTCCTTCTTTGCCTCCTCTGCCCCATCTTCCAGCATGTAAAAAGAAAACCTAATCTGTAAAGCAAACCTGGAGACTGATAAGAAGTGAAATTTATTACACATGTCCATGGTGTTAGAGGAACTATACGTCTGTGCATAATTTACTAGATAACTGCCACCAAGTTGGTTGTTTTAAACTGAACATCTATTTAATGATGAGAGATATAATAGTCATGGCTTTCTGTCCTCTTTCTCTCATTTTTTTCAAAGAGGAAACGAATGTGAACAAAAATAAGAAGGGGAAATAAAAGACTTTAAAACTAAAAGTGGAATTGCACTAAATTTTATTGTCCAACATATTATTTCTTAACTGTCTTATGGATCTTCAGTAGTTTTTCCACAGTAAATGAACACACACACACAACACATATTATGGTAAAGCTCTGGTTCTCTGCAATATGTGTGTGGAAACTGTACAGAAAGTGTAACAGAACTCAGAATTACCAGAATCTTGCTGAGATCCAGCAGAATAGAAAGCTCCACCAGTGTAACTCTGTAGGATCAAGGTAGGATGGAGGTGGCCCATGAGGTAGGAGGAGGGAAAAGCTTTGTCTGAGCATCAGATCAGTTGTGTGGTGGATTGAAAACCTTCTTGGGGAATATGAGGAAACTGCTTGCAAAAAAGAGAGAGAGAGAGAGTTTCATGTAGAAGTCTGTTTAAATTATGTCCACTGGCACAACTGACTGGCAATTGTGCTACTCCATAGTTGAGCCAATAACTGGACATAACAGAGCAAAGCATGGAAACATATATATTTTTGGACTGTGGTTCCCAGAATCAACCATCCTTACCAATATGGCCATGCTTTTCAGCATATTCTGGATATTGCAGTCTCCAAGGAAACATTTCCAAGCCTTGAGCATCATTCTACCACTGCTTGGTTACAGATGACTTTAGTAGATCATCATTACATTCATTCAACTTAAATGTAATGTTCAGTGATCTGCACTGTAGAATCTCTTTAACAGAGTAACTATCTGCACTGCCTTTCATCATGAATGCATTATGCTACTTGAGGGCACTGGAAATCTCCACAGAAAGAGAGGGACAGTTTCAAGATAACTTAACATCCAGTGCATATAGTGTGTTCCTTACAATATGAAAGCCCTCTAAAGAGAGAAGGGAGTTTGACAGCTTAGTGTGGCTAGATTAGTTTAATATCATCTACCCCGTGGGTTATATTCTTTCAAATCTTTTTCTCTCATAGGACATATGCATCTAACTTTATAGTAAAGCTGAACCAAAGTACTGAATGTGAGAAAAACCAGGGCAAAATGGATATGAGTACTGAAGCAACTCTTCCCATCTTCTAGATCAAGTATATTTGTAGCTCTTTATAACATCAGAACTGATGATCCAAAGACTGCAACTTTTCCCTCATTGCAGCTCAGGGCGGAAGTCAGGGAGTGTTGTTCAATTATCCAGGTAACCAGAATCACAACAATAGAATGCCTAATGCAGTGGATGGGCTTCATATGCAACCCCAAAAACAAAATATAAGCAAAATATGAGAAGACCATGGCTGCCTAAAAATAAGGATACTAGAGTAAGGAGACTGCTTTGACCCAGCTCTTTGTATAAGTTATCTTTGGATGCTTCTCCAGCTTCAGTAGGCTTCACTTACAAATTGATTCAGCCGGGAGTTTCAGAACTCTGTCCTGGGGAAAACGTTTCTTCTAGGCATCTGAAAATTTAAAGAAGGAGCTAAGCTTCTTCCATTTTCTGCAAGTGCTATAGCAGCTAAAAGCTGATGCCTAGAAACTGGAATACAAAAAAGACCACTACCTGAAGTTATGTTGATGTATTCTTGATAATTATTAAGGTGATTCCAAATCCAGTTAATTTTAATCTCTTAACTATAAATTCTACTCTAAAAGAAAAGACACTGGAATAATAAAGCATCTTCTTTTCAATAAATTTCCCAATTCACACAGATCCTCCCAAGTTGTTCTGTTGGATACATAAGTTTTTACCACAAGGATTTTTGTTTTTTTAAAAAAGAGATTTTTATTTTCTGTTTTGAACAACTGAAATGAGAGAGGATGAAGGGGAAGAGTGGGAGAAACGACTAACTTTTTGTGTGAAGAGAAACCTGCAGCTAAGCAAGAACTCAGAGGCAACCTGGGTCATCCTTTGTTGGCCAGATGAAAGAAAACAGAAGTTGTTCAGTGGTGAGACACAGGAACTTCAGATACTCAGGAATCATTGTGTTCCGTGACTCCAACCTAGTACTGAAAATAGACTTCTGGGCTAAACTCTGATAACTCTTAGCATAAATACATTGAGGAGTTGCAAAGCTTGATTATAAGAAAAAGGGGGTAACTAAGTTTGTAAAGTGTTGTTGCAAGGAAAGTGAGGGAGGAAAAGAATAGATTGTTGTAAAAATTGGAATTTAAAACAATGTTCTCTGACTTAAGTTTGTTGTCAATAGATGTGCCTCGGTTTTTATTTTCTAATGGGCAATGTGGACAAAAACGCACAGTAAATTCCATGCTGGAGAAAGAAGCAAAGTCTGGCAACCTGATAAAGATAAAACAAAAACAAAAAACTTCAGAAACAAAACAAAATTTACCATCCCTTGTTATTGTTATTGTTATTATCTCCCAAACCATTCTTAATAGAAATGCCCTTACATTTATCCATGAAACTTCATCTCCATGAAAACATTCTGTGTAAATGTCAGAGCATATACATGTTAGTGATGTTTAGAGTGCAAAACATATATACACTCTAATTTTCAACAGCAGGGGCCACTGAATTACAACAATTTCCATTTTACTGAATTAAAAGTGAAAGATGGACTAGCTGTATAATCTGTTCTTTAAGTAACAGTATTTCCCATTTGTAGCTAATCTTCACTGTGAGACTTTAATTAATAAGGTTTTTGTCCTTCAGGAAGAGAGTGACATAAATGGAAAGTTGGAAGATCATGTCCAACCTGTGATTTATTATTTGAAGTAAATCTGTGCTGCAAATAAAACATCTGTTCATGTAACAAGTAATATGTGAGGAAGGGGGAGATAAACAGTCAGATAACCACATGGACTTGCACTTTTTTGCTTGACTTTTTTTAAACTGACCACTCATAATGCAAATTATGCTAATTTCTCCTTCTTCAACGAAGCAAGTTAGGAGTTGTTGAATGTCATTTGGTTGGTCATCTGTGTTAATGGCTGCAATTTTTTCCAGGGTTGCACAAAGACATGGTGAGGGGACAGCGGGGCAGGGGGTGTTCTGGGACAAAGGCAGCTTTCATCATCCCAGATCTCCAGCAGATCTCTAAATACTTCAAGACAAACTTACTAGAAATCTGGAAGAATTGTATCTTTCTTTTCCTCTAGCTAAGAAACTGCACCTTTGCACTGCTTAAATATCCTCTCCCTTCCTGAGCACTAATTGGACATGGAAGCTCAGTCTGATGCTGAAAAGGTCTGTTGTGTTGGTTGTGTCATTGCACAAGGAGTCATTGAATACCTACTTCCACAATGACTGAAAGATACATGCTGTGTCCTGTATAGAAAATAAATTTACTCCACAGAATACAGTATTTTATGTGCAAACATGTTATCTTCACTATACACACACACACAAATAACATCTGTTTTCTGCAGCAGGGGGGGGGGAACACCATAGATATTTTTCACCCAGACTGGGTGAAAGTCTTGAAAGATTGCCATCCATCCAGGTTCCTCCTTTTCAGACTTTCAGACTCTTGAAAAACCTGTTTTCTGGCCATTGTTCAAACATTCTTTCAATCCCTGTAATCAAATCCAGTTTTTTCCTCTTCTGTTCTGTATTATCCCTGAATGGGTTTCCTGAAGAAGCAAATATCTAACTATGAGCCAAAATACTTTCTCCTTTTTTATACCCACATACTAGACACCTGTAATCTGCTAGTATAAGTGTCAACTATTCTTACCATCTGACAATGGGGATATTCTTGCTTTTCACACAACATGTGTGGTGCACCAGTGGCATCTCTGTCCTGTATGGGCAAATTGATGACCTACCATGAAATAATGAGACCAGACACAAGACACTGGATAAAACAAGGGTGAATTTATTGACATAATTGATAACATTTACAATTCAGTGGTGGAAATTTTGACCTCCATTTCCAGAAGAAGAAGAAGAAGAAGAAGAAGATCACAAGAGGGGGAGAAACCTGATACAGGCTCAACTTGGGCCAGGTATCATCCCGTGACCTCTACAGCCTTCTGGGGGCAGTCCATTTTGCTGGGTTGCTACCCATCTAGTAATCTGCTGGAAGGGAGATCCAGACATTCCCACCAGTCCTTAATATGCCACTGCACAGTTGGTGGGAGGCCTGTGCAGATGGTCACAGCATTCGGCAGGAGGGCTGGATGACAAGGGGCTGTTGGACTAGCCATGAAGACCAAGCAGGATGCAGGCCTAAAGGGGTGGCCATGTTGGCCAGCTGGTGACCAGTGTGGGAGGCTTCAGAATTCATTGATTATGAGGGGAGTAGCCAGTGGAAGCTTGGGACTGGCAGCTGCTGTTCAGATGGAGGTGTGAGCAGTTGGCCATGGCAACCATGGAGGGGGGGTGTTGAAGGCTGTGGAGGTCTAGGTGGCCTGCTGGCATTCAACCATATGAGCCCACTGAAGGCCCATGTTGGAAGCCATGGTGGTCAATGGTGAAGAGAGCCTGATGAAAGAATGTAAAGGAACCAGAAGAAACCATTCTACTAAAAAAGAAGCAATGAAAGATACGAGCTTGCTTCAGGACTTATCTGGAGTCATCTTCCTTCACATGCACTGTCACACTGCCAAAATGCAAGGGAAAACATGAGGGGGAGGCTGGTCTTATATTACTGCGACTCCCATGTGGTGTTATATTTTCCCTATGTGGTGTAAGGGTGTGCTATGCCATCCGCAGTAAGCCCTGGTCCCACTGGGGACCATCAAAGCCCGATCCCTCCATGTAGTGCCACACATGACAGCATCCTGAACTCCAATATGCTATAAAAAGTGAAGGATGTATTCACATTGCAATCCCTCCCCATGCAAAGCTCAACTATGTACATACTTCACTAACAGTGTAATCCTATGAAGTTTTATTGAGAAATATGTCCATTTATATTGAATGGGAATTATGCGTCGGTTCATGGGCATACACCATTTGAACCTCAACCTCTGATATCTTGAGACAGAAACAGAATTTATATTCATGGTTATTTGTTTCCAGATTGGAAAAAAGGAAGAATATTAGAACAATGAGAATTTTGTGCAATTTTCCTTGCCATTTGCATGCCCTGACATGTCGTGCAGTACACACATGCCTTATTTCTGCAAAAACAAGCAATCAGAAGTCTTCTCTGCAGAAAACAATTTTTATGCAAAAAATGTTGCCTGTCCAGGAAATACATTGGTTTATGCACCGACCCAAAAAAATAAATAATAAAATTTAAATTTAAAAAAATCAACAGAATAATTTCTCTATAACATTTCAGGACACTTTGGGGATAATACAGTGCATAAATTTTTGATTTCTTCTGCAACAGAAAAAAACCCCTACAATAATTATTTACCCTTCTGTGCAAATATGCAATAATCAGATATGTACTATGACTCTCTTGTAAATGGATTTACCACTAAAAACTGAGGACAACTTCAGCATTAAACCAATGCATTCCTTTTAGTCTTAGAATGAAAAATAATTTATGGAAATGATGGGAGGGATGGGAGGCAATATGGGATATGTTTCAGTATTGGACTAGGTATCTGAAGACCAGGAATCAAATCCCCACTCAGGTATGTAAAAATCCATTGGGTGATCTTGGGCAAATCACCCTCTCTGACCTGCATAGAAAGGCAAGGGCACAACCCCTTTGAACAAATCTTACCAAGGAAATCCCTGTGATAGGATCACCTTAGGGTCATCAAAAGTAAAAAAAAAAAAAATGACTTGAAATAACACAACAATGATAAAAGGAACTGGGAAAGAGATATTTTTAGGCATGGAAGCACACAGACAAGATGGCGAATCAACACTGGTAAGGGGCATTTGTAATATTATTAACAAAGGGGTAATCCCATCTGCCTAACCAGCCAGCAATTTTGAGTTAACTGTTAAAATATAATAATATTAGCATTGAATTTTCCTGCTAGATTGAGCCATTTTGGTCAATTTCTACTAATAAAGAACATGGAATGACACAGCATGCTCCTTAGATTGCTGTCTTACTTATGAGTATCTGGTTATTGAGCAAGACTGGTTTACTTGTGTGTGCACTTTTGAGGGGTGGATGGTGTACAGGGAGATAAAGTTACTGTGCTATACATCCTGTATAATTCCTGTACTGCAGCTACTCACTCACAAACCATCAGGTTGTGAGTTTAATCCCAGCTAGAGGCTCGAGCTCGAGTAAGGCTTGCATCCTTCCAAGGTCGCTAAAATGAGTACCCAGTTTGTTGGGGGCAATTAGCTTACAGTTGTAAACTGCTTAGAGACTGCTTAGTATATAAATGAAGCTGCTATATAGTTAGGAGAAAATTCTATCCTTTTTAGGCCTTCTTTTCTTAGTCTTCCCTGATATGCTATTTGTACCTGAAGTGACATAAATTTAAAATCTTGTTATTGAAAATAATGGTCATACTATGAACTAACTTCTCCTGTCTCATTCTTCTTTTCCCTCAACATCACATGATTCCAGCTAACTCTACAGCGAATCTTGACTAAGCATTAGTAGTACATAACACTAGCCAGGGAGCATAGATACTGAGTGTTAAAAGTATACTTGACTACATCATTCTCTCTTTGTGGTGGTGACAGGACACATTCAAGACTCAAACAAATGTACTGAAAACAACCCACATTTTGTGTTTGTGTTCTGAGGATCCCAATACACACCCAGCTTCAGGAATCCAGATACAAAAAATGTACCGAGAATCCGAATTCTACTGTTGTTTTTGAAACTCCATGGACAAGACACCCCACACAAGTAGGGTTGGTAAATTCTGTATTTCAAAGTAGGACTTTCAAATACCCATTAGCCACCCTAAAGAGCAGTTTGTGGACTAAGATGGGGAAACACTACCCTCCACAGTTTGGTGGAGAAATGCTCTTGCTTTGTCCATTAGCTGCCATTAACCCCAGCCTAAAGCCCTCCCTTATTCAAATAGGTTATAGCACTCTCTTCCAGAGAAAAGCAATATGGGGCAAGTATGCATTGAAGGACAGATATCACATATCATGTGAAATGCTGAACAATGAGACATCTTTATTAAAAACAAATTTAGTGCATCTTCTTCGGAAGAACACTAAACCTTTCACAATTCAGTAATGAAAGATGGCAAGGATTATTCTGTCTCTCAAAATCTTCCAAGCAGAGCAAGCAGCAAAATCTACTGATATTCATTCAAATGAAATTGTGGTTTCACTTTGATGGTATTTGCTGCCCTTTAGGTTTGCCTTTTAATAATACTGGAGCAGCAGATTTTATTTTTCTATGAGAACGTTAGGGGGTAGAAAAGCACCACAGACTTTAGTGGGAGGAAAATCAGGTTGGAATTCAGGTCACTATTGCCTATGATCAAATTCTGATTTTATTATTTTTAAAGCAGATAACTGTAAAGGACTGAAGCATTAGACTCTTCCAAATAATGGGGGCTAGGAGACAACTCACAATTGTGTTTTGAACATCAGTAGCAGACTTTCTTTAGTTGAAGCAGGGCTAGGCAACATTGGTGAGTCTAAGGGGCAATTCCTCTCAGTACTGGGTGCATCCAGACTGACTGAAGAGTTTCAGATTTTGTTCCTGTTCTTTCAGGTTTTATGCTGGGTTAAAATAAACTGACCTAAGCAACTGGTATAAAATGTTGCTAATCATAGTAGGTGCTGACGGAAAATAACTGGGGATAAACAAAATGTATATGGGTCCCTAAAATAAAATTGAAAAGAACTGGAACAAAATCTGGGATTTGCTGGTCTTTTTAAGCAGTGTGGCTGTGCCCAGACCTTGCTAAAATCAGTGTCAAACTATACCATGAATTTGATGGCAGATCTGGAAAAATGCTCTAATTGAAGCAGGAAATATTCACTTTAAAGCAGGGGTCAGCAACCTACAGCCCGCGGGCCTGCTCCGCTGCCGGCAAGGCCTTGGAACCGGCCCCAGCCCGGTCCTGCCGCCGATTGCTGCCCCGTTGCAGCTTCTGCGCCGCTCCAGGTGCCATTTTGAGTTCGGCCCCCCAGTTGTCTGAGGGACAGCAACCCGGCCCCCGGCTCAAAAAGTTTGCCTACCCCTGCTTTAAAGGGGTACGTGTGTTGGCCATGCTGACCTAAAACAAATAGTTAAATGTCATATTTATCTTGAACTGGATAGATTAATAGTCTGGCCTGGTATAAAGCAGTTCCCTATACTCCAGTGTGTGTTTGATCTCACTTATCTTTACAAAAGTATGGGGCACTATTAGTGTCTAAAACATAGGGAGCATGTTTTTTGAGATATCATGAGCAGATCATCTGAATCATCCTCACCACATGCACAGATACTTTCACACTTTTGCAAACTTTCTCATTCAGGATTTAAGGACAGTATGCAGTTTTGCTGTGTATTTGCCACCAGCAAACAGGTAACATGGACACATATAAGGGATGGGAAGTATCATAAGCAAGCTGGTTATCATTGCATTACGCAATGCCACTCGGTTTAGCCACAGCACTATTTGCCTGCCCATCAAACTGTCTCATGTGTCTCATTCTCGTCATAATTACAATCTAGAAACTCACATTCCAAAATGTAATTTTATTAAAACCAGATTTTTCAACATAGTTCATAGAATCAATAGAAGCTTTAGCTTCCTAATAACTTCTGAGAATTCTATGAATGATAAGAAATCTGACATTTCTAACACTTGGAATCATGGGTTTTATATATCTTTGCCAATCTAGCTGGAGTTGGATAGCATCTGGTTTCCATCTTAAAATAATTTTCTTTAATATTTTGACTTTTAGTACATTTATATGTGTATTGTCTGGCTTGTGACTAACTTTCTAGATGTACAATCAGCCCTCCTTGTGGCAGTGCATGGGGCGCGTGGCGTGAGGATGCACCCCATTATTTCTGCTGGGGCTTGCCTTCCACGACTTTGAGCTTACGTGGAAGGTAAGCCCCAGCAGAAATAATGAAGCGCGTACTCATGTCATGCGCCCCATGCACTGCCACGAGCAAGCGCCCCATTATTTTCTATGGGGATTGAGCATATGCTATTTTCCCCATACGAGGGCAGGTTCCGGAACAGATTCCCCTATGTATGGGGAGGGCGGACTGTATTTCAGTTTGCTGTAAACTTTCCAGGAAACTCTGGTGTTTCCAACATGTATCCCATTGATTTGTGCTTGATTTGGGGGAAGGGGCAGGCAGGACAGATCATCTGGCAAGTGCCACCATTTTCAGTCAGCTGCTCCATCTCTATCTTTCCCAAAACTCCAAGACAGATTGTTGCTGTCTGCCATTTACTTTCTCCACCTGGAACAATATTAAAATAAAGATGTGTCCTGCTTGTGAGGCATGTGGCATCTCATAACCCCAAAGTGCACAATCAGGAGCAATATAGAGAAGAGAAAATTGTTCTGTCTGTACAGGACAACCTTGCATAGAACTATTCAGTAATAAATCTTATTGAGTTCAATAGGGCTTACTTCTAGTTAAGTAGATATAGGATTGTGGCCTTAAACATGCTAATTTCAATGGGCTGTGCGATGGTACTACTGTGATCCTCAGGCACTATACATATAGTAAATACACTTGAAATGATTTCTGTACCATATAACTTTACTGTTGTGTACAGTACTTGGTTTCCTCTGGTAGGAAGATCAGACACTTCTGACACTCAAAGGAATAACCACTTTATACTGAGAAGTGAAGATTGCCACAAGGTAATTGTGATTGGTGCTCTGAGTCGATATACTCTGAACTCACAATTTGGTTCAATTTGTAGTTTCAATTGTGGCATGATGTGATGCCTGAATAAATGTGATGGTACTACTGATTCTTTATTAAGTTTTCTTTCAGTGCTATTGGAAAGAAATACTGAAGCAAATACAGTAGTAAGGGGAGGAAACAATAATAAGAGTACACTCTTTCTGAAATGCCATTGGTTATATAATAGAATACACATTTTTTCACATTTTCCATGTCAAGTAGTTAGCAAAAATGGTTCCTGCAAAACTGAACTCAGAAAATAGTTATAAAACAACTATGTTGTTATTCTGTGTGGTGGAGACCTATGCAAAAGAAACAAAATGGCTACACAATGGTATCACATACAGTGGATCCTTGTTATACGCTGGGGTTTGGTTCCAAGATCCCCCCATGTATAACAAAATCCGTGTATGCTCAAGTCCCATTAAATATAATGACATAGCAAAATGGTGTCCCTTATTAAAAATTGAAAAATCAAGGTTTGATATTTGAAATTTATACTTTTTTTGAACATTTTCAAACTGTGTGTGCTTGAATCCTTGAATTAAAAATCTGTGTATAAGAAGGGCCGACTGTATCTACTGGATAATGAACAACATCTGGAAGCCGTGTCAGATTCTCATTTGCTTTTGACAGGCAGGTACAAGACAAGGTTATTCATCCCAATATTATTGGGATTTTATTATAGTAGACATATTAGTACTCTCTCCCAGTTTCTTGAGCTGGGGAAAAATATTAAAATGTTTAAAAATTTAAATTTTCTTACAAAGCTTGAGTTCTTCCCTTCTGAAATTTGACGTGTACATAGGTGATGAAAGCAAGGCGGAGGTTTGGACAATGCTGGAGCACCTGTTCCTACTCCTATTCCTTCTGTGTTTCTTTGGAATTCAAACTGGAATGCATGGACAGGGTTTCCATGTTCGGCAGGTTGGAATTCTATTTGGTGCTTTATACATAACACTGGGAATTATAGTCTCTTCCTCATGAAAAGAAGAAGGAAAATAGGTATGTATTAACCAGAATAATAACTGGATCGATGTTCCAGAAAACAAACAAAGCCAAGGTTGGAGAAAGACTGTAGGCAAGGACAGAGTGAGGAACTCAAAGAGTATGAAACCATAAAGCATGCACTCTTACTCAGAGTGAGTAACTGCCTTCATGTTATTCAGATACCTTCTGCACGCCTATCTCAAAAGGTTGTTGTGAGACTTCAGCCTACTCTGGATGGCAAAAAGGTCTGTTTCCCCTTCATTCTGGTGTAATCCTGTACAGAGGACTCATGGGCCAATCCCCACTTCTGATGTTTCTAACACATCTGGCTCATCCTGCACCCGAAAGCAGGGCATTACAAGCTTAAAATGAATTACAGTCACAAGCACGTTCTCCTGATCTTCTGGAAACATCTTGAGCCCTCTGTTTCTGTGCTGCTGCAGCTATCTGCATGGAGGCCCCACTGGACCACCTGGTGCATCTGCCACTACTGCAGGTCACTTGTTCTGAGGTCAAAATGGTGTGCCCAAACATGCAGCCATCACTGGGCATCTCATTTTGACTTCAGAAGTGAGTGACCCATGGTGGCGGCAGACATACCAAGTTGCCCAGTGGGACACTCATGCAGACAGCCACTGCAGGACATAAATGGAAGCCAAGGTAAGAGGGACAGGTCAAAGCAGCCCCTGGAGTATCCTGGCCAGTGCATACAAGGCATCTAATGAGGCCTCTGTGTGTGTGTGGAGGGGGGGGGGCATATATGCTGCTTCAAGCATTTGTAAGACAGGCAGCATGCATTCGTACTAACCAGAACAATTGTTTTAAAAGGGCTCTAGTGGGTAGAAGACTTTGGCTTCAGTCCAGTACATAATTATTCATGTATACAAATCTAAATAAAGTCAGTAGAATTTATCCATGCATAGTTAATAGAAGGACAGCATCATGCATGATAGATAATTCTCATTTCTAGCAATGTCTGTATCAGTTGAAGACAGACACCCAAGCTAGAGAGATTTCTTTGTTATTTTATAAGCCACCATCTTGATATACATTAAGTGAAAAAGCATGATACAAAACTAACAAGGGTACTTATGTGGATGACACCAGGACCAGATTCAAGGCCAGGTTACAAGGTTTCTCTGCTCCTCCAGTAGTAATCCTTGGCAGGCTTACCTCTATTGATTTCCAACCCTTATTTTTATTTTTCACCATGACTAATGAAGGTTCACATTAGATCCAGTCCATCATAACTCCCTAACTGGATAACAGCCATTAACATTTATTAAATTTACCCATATGGAGGGAAAAGGTCAATAGCCTAGTATCACAATATAGTCCAACAGCTTCATGCTATCCATGCCTGGTAAGATTAACTATACAACTTTGGGTAGCTGTTTTGGATCCAGCAACATAGCAAATCCCAATGCTAACACCTGTCCTGGCCTTAACACCTGCCCCCCAAAGTGTGGTACCCTGAGCTATGCTGGAACACATCATGTGAAGTTTCCACAGTATCTGGAGTGACACTGCATTGGAGGCATAGGTTATATGGAACCAATTCTACTTATGCATGTGTGATATGTCTCCTAATCCAGGAGGCAATATTTCTATTTGGACTTCAGATCGGCCTTGATACTTATGTGTGCAATATTTTATAAAATATGACAACACCAACAGTTGTAATGCACTCTTCCAAGATACAGCTGGGTGCCTGTGCACTCAATGCAACAGGCAACAGAGGAAAAGTGGGAGATAATGAAAGTCATGGTGTTGTAGATAGAAGGATCAGCATCCAGTAGTACAGATAGACTGATGGAACCCCTTCCATTAATGGAACCAGGATGGGGGTCATACTTCATTCTGCACTCCTCCCAACTATCAACCCCATACATCCCTAACAGCTAGCTCCCACACAGCCATTTTGGGGTATCAAGGAGTGAGGAAAGAAAGTTCTGTAATATTAGCAGTCAAGCACTAGAGCAATGTTGGATGTAGGTCACAGAATGCTAAGAAATGGCAAAAAAAAATCACAGGAAGAAAAGAATAACATTAGTAATGGGAAAGGGAGTGATAGTTCCTATGATCAAATCTGGTTGTAGTTTTTCCAGATATAGTGACCAGGAATCAGTGAAAAAAGAAATATCAGATAAGCCCTACACAACTGCTGATGGCTCAAGGTAAAGATATATAACAGAGACAAGATTTCAAAGATGTTGTGCAGAAGTTCCATATGGAAGAAGAGCAGGTTTTTAGGATTTGAACATAAGATGTGAAGAAGAGGCTGAAAGAGATAAAGAGATCTGCCCAGATCTAACTAACTGTCTTGGGAAAGCAAAGCTGTGGATGGAATAGTTTTCACCCCAATGTTGATTTTCCAAAATCTTCCTTCCACACACCTACAAATACACATGTAAAGTGCAAAAATAAAGAAGCCAAAGACTAAATATCAGGAATTGTTAGGAAAACAAGCTGTTCAATTAAGCTAAAAAGATACATAGAAACCTGCCTGGAATTTTTAGTGATCCAACTAAAGAGAAGCAAATCCATTGATGGAATTATGTTCAAAACTGAGAAGGTTTATATTTCATTGATTATGTTTCCACCCATTCTGCATTTCTTTCTAAACCCACTGGTAATGTTGTCCCACAGTCTTCCTCCTATTATAAGTTTAAGCTCTTCTTCCTCTTGCTCTCATAGAGAGATCACCATCATCAGGCATCTAAGTACAAGGGGTATATTAAGCAGAAATTATAAGCAGAGAAAGGTGCACATTCCGGTGTACCCTGAAAACATTTACAGAGAAGTGTTATTATGAGACTGAAAGGAAGTGGCTTGGAGGGAAGCAAATTTAACTCCAATTCAGCATGGATGGCAACACACCCTTCAGTATACATCAAGGCACAGGACCATGGAAGAGGAGAGTCATCTAGAGATGCTAGACAAAATATGCTGTATCCAGCTAAAAGGTCAAACATATGTGCTTCTGCTTCAGCCACCACTACATCAAAATTCCTCATTAAAAATTGAAGTTCTTTAAGCAGCCAGACTATCTGTAATTCAGTAATTACTGATCCACAAACACAATCTTGAGGGACCTGCTTGATCACATGTTGTTTCCAGGTTGTGGACTGATTTAATGTGGAAACAATAATGCAGCTTAGATGTAGGGACTTCCTCCCAGCTTTTCACATTTGATGAAAAGAACTTTCAATGCAGCCCATAGCACATGGCGGTGGTGCCATCATGGTGCGGCCTTGTTCACATGGGGGCTGCCATGATAACACAAGCATGGTGCGGTGTCCGCACATGGTGGCACAGCACTTGCTTCATCAATGTGCGACAGTGTGCCAATAGCGCACTCATGGTGGCGGCCACACGCACCAAGAAGAACTTGCTTTTAGCAGGTTCTTTTGGGTATGGAGGGAGCCCTCACAGTTTGGTTGCTGCAGGCTCCCTCAGGAGCAAAAACAGGTGGCTCCAGCGTGCCCTTTCGGGGCAGTCTGTCGAACCCCAATTGAAAACAGAGCTTATAGGTTCACAAGCCCTAACACATATGGAGATCTATAGGGAAAGAAGCTTAGAGCCAAGATATGTAGTCTCAGTGTGCATTGAGATACGTTTTGTTGATCCCAGAATATTTTCTGCCAGCTTCCAATGAAATCAGAGACTTTTTGTGCCAGCTCTCCAGACTGGTTTATTTTAAACCAAGTTAAAATCAGAAAGAACAGAATAGAAACAAAATCTGGGACTTTTCAATCAGTTTGGATATGCCCTATTATACACAGCTCATGCATGCCCAAAACAATCCTATGCATCTTGCATGTGCATGCCTGCATAGGGCTACCATGCATCCCTTTTGTAGTGTGGATTCGTCGTATTAATTCTCTCTCATCATCTCCCACTCATTTTCCCCACTCCAGTCATTTCTGCCCAATTCTCAGCGGGGGGGGGGGGGGAGTGGAGTGTAACTCACTGCCAATCCTTCTTTATTTCAACAAAACTTGGAAGTTGTCACCAAAATTCCCCCCCCCTCAAGATCTGATATGACCAATTATATCTTACCTTTCAACATATAATAGCTCGTAGTTGTTAAAATAAAAGTACAACCGAAAGTCTAGTGCCACTATAATGATTAAGATTTTTTTTTTATTTGGCATTAGTTTACATGGGCTTCAGTCCACAAAAGACAATGCCAAACAAAACCTGTTAATTTTTAAGATGGCATTAGATCTTCTGTTGTTGATTTTGCTGCAACAGATTAACATGGTCAACCCCATCCTGGGGATAAAAATTCAATAAACAGTTTTAAACAGTATGAAAAGTAAGAGAAAAATAACAGGAAAAAGTTCCTCCCGCATAGCAGCTACTCTGTTGTCCCGCTAAAAGCCAGGAATCCATGTTACAGTGATATGTATTATGTCAGCAGGCAGAGTTGTTCCATGATCAACCTCCAACTGATCATCTACCCGCAGGAACTCCAGAAGTGCCACTGAATTTTTCTATCCATAAAACTGGGAAGGAGGTTTCTGCTCCTCTTTTTATCTCCTTGCCCTGAAATTACAGCCAAACATTTTTGGCTGGCATTCTGCTTGGGACTTACATCATCGTAAATGGCCTTATGTGTGCAAAAATTGAACTCAGTAGTTTTGCAGCATCATTATTCACCTAGAGACTTCCATGATGTTAGAATGAATATGTTTCCATTGCACAATGGTAGCCAGTGGACTGACTGATGAGTCTTGGTCTAATGTCCAATGAACACTGATGCACATCAAGACACTGGCTAAGATGTTCCAGCACACAATGGGAGTGCCCAATATGCATCAAAAGTATGTTACAGTCACCAGATGTTCCAGAAGCACACCTTTGCAATTCATTAACAGGGCTCTGTTGCATATCTGTAACACAGCTGTGGATTCGTAAAGTTTATACAAAATATAAACTGTGTAGGATCTCAACCTACAGCCCTAATCTAAACCATTCTACCAACCTTGAAAAGTAGCACTCATGAAGCAGACATGAAGCAGTGATAGGAAAATAACAATATTACATTAATATGTCTTTCACCTACTGACAGTTCCCAGTACCACTATGGGGAAAATCCCTGGTGTTGGAAAGTATTTTCCACTCTAGAGGGCAAAAGAAATTGATGCATGTTAAGCTCTTTTTCTCTGGCATCCCTTGATGCTGCTACATTTCTCTAATGAAGGCTTTATCCTTGTTATGTGTGTGCATCCTCTTCAGAGGCAGCCACATGTTCCTACTTGAGGGGAATTCTGACAGCAAAGCTTCCCAAGGAGCTCACATATTCTCAAGGACCACGTTTTGATTTTTGTACTGCTGATCAGAGCAAGAATTATGAAAACTATCCGCAGCAGGTTTCCGAGCTCAAGGAAATAGATGAGTTGAGGTATGCTTTGAAGATCTTATTCCCTAAAGTGGCTGGGGAGGGGAGGAGGAAAGAGGAGGAAAGAGAAAACAAAAACAAAACAAAACTGATAGGTGAAATAAAGGAGACTTTCATGGTGGAGTTAAGAACAGACAGTGAGAGGCTCAGTTGTATGAGACTCAAGAGAGATGATATTGGGTGATACACTGGAAGTTGAGGGGAACATGTCTTTAAGACTTCAGCAGGAAAAATAGCAAACACTGTGGGGATAACGAATTGTGAAGCTTCCTTCTTTGACAAATCTCTCATTAAATATCATTGGACACCAATTTTGGAATTCCCTGCAGTCGTCTATCCATCAACCCACTATCAACTGCAGTGACATAGGGCCAGGGAGGGTTGCTTGCGAGGCCTGTGTGGCACATTGGTTTGAGTGTTGGACTATGACTCTGAAGACCAGGGTTCAAATGCTGGTTCTGCCATGGAAAGCAACTGGATGACTTTGGGCAGGTCACATTGTCTCAGCCTCAGAGTAGGGCAAGAGCAAGCCCCTTCTCAACAAATCTTGCCAAGGAAACCTGTGATAGGCTCACCTTAGGGTTGGCATAAGCTGGAAATCACTTGAAGGCACAAAACAACAACATGTGTATGCCAAGGTGTGTGTGAGCAACATGTGTCTTGACTTGAGCAGCAATGCTAGAACCCTCAGATGTTTGACATAGAGCTGAGTCTTTGCAGCTGTAATGGCTAGTGACATGTCAGAGAACAATTAATACAGAGGATCATGTGATTTCAGTTAACATGATATACAGTCTTATTAGTTTCAGTAGTCTTGTCCAGTATGGAGGATGTATCCACGCAAAGGATGACCTGCCTGACAACCATTGGAAATCCAGTCACCCAGCCTGAGTGACAGAGTATCATGGAATAACAGAACTGGGATCTACATGGGCAAAAAGCCACTGCATGGTTGTCCTGTCAACACTAGCCCCAGAGCTAGTTGTGTTCCTGGATGCCTTTACCCCAAGGTACCTTAAGGGGAACCTTAAGTTGGAAGTGGTGGCCATACAGGCCCAGTTTTCCTCCAAACTGGACTGAGTTTAATGCCAAAATAGTGTGAGATTGTAACAAAGGAACACAGTATAATACAGAATGATCACAGTACAAAGCATAACAACCTGCATGTAACACCATAGCTAAGGGAGAGGGGAAGGTCCAAATGCAGGCTTCTCTATCAATCTACAGGCTACAAATAAAAACCTCAAGTAAAGCTGGGAGCTGAAGCTTTTGGGAGTTGTTCTTTAAGCATGTAAATCTTTGTATGTCTGGTTTTTTCATTTGAGAAGAAGGACTTTGTTTTCCTCCTCACCAAGGCTCTGAGACTATTTTTTAATGTACTTTCAATGAGAGTATTTAGACTTGTGAGATTGGTTTTGACACATATAGTGCAAACACTTTTTGTGTAAACTACAATAGCTGCTGCACTGTTGTGTGGATGGTTAAAAACTAGAAGTGTTAGGTGGATGCTTTGTGCCTTTTGAATAATGTGCCTATCCTCTCCTTGTTATGTGTTCATGCTTTGCTTCATAAGAGGAAAATATAGAAGTTTTACACAGAGAGTGATTGCACAAATTGTAGAAATCTTAATTTTAAAAAAGCACTTAGTGTTCCCTCTTGCTGAGGGAGTGAAAAATCCCATGGGGCTATCAACAAGGTATCTCAACGTGATGAGACAAGTTGAGAACATGAAATATTGTGGATATTTCCTTGAGAACATGAAATATTGTGGATATGCTCCACATCCCTCTCTTCCTTGGTGAATCTATTCCAGAATTGTTATTGTTGCCTTTTGTTCAGAAGGGTTTGCTTTTGCCTTACTCTCAAGATGAGAGAATGTGACTTGCCCAAGGTCACCCAGTGGGTTTCCATTGCAGAGCTGGGATTTGAACTATGATCTCCAGAGTTGTAGTTCAAAGAGCAAGCCACTACTCCATGCTGGATCTTACAGAAGCCTTCTCCCCATCACCACCCCCAATGGTTTGGCTCCATTGTAGCTTATATTGATGACTGCCATTTACAGAATAGAAAGGGAAGTACAGTGGAATCTTGGTATCTGCTGGGGTTTGGTTCCAGTACCACCCCTCCCCCAGTAGATACCAAAATCCATGGACATTCAAGTGCCATTATATAAAATGGCATAGTAAAATAGGATTGCTTATACAAAATGGCAAAATCAAGGGTTGTGTTTTGGAATTACTATTGTTTTAATACAGAAATTTGAATCTTTCAACAATTTGCTCAGGCCCATACCCGGATTTTGGAGAGACCATCTCCTTCAGCTGAGTGGAAGGCTACCCTGAGGCACAAACACAACTTCAGATTGATTTAATTTAATATTTCAAACTGCTATATGCAGCTCAGCTTCCATCTGCCATCTGCTTTAGCAGTTTGCATCGACAGAGAGCACATTATTATTGTGTTTGCTGAAGCAAGGCCATTGGTAAAATATTAATTTCCAGAGTTTATGAGATTTGTAGGAAAACAGATTTATCAGGACAATCAAAATTAACCATTTAGTATAATCAAAATAGTAACCCAAGCCAACGTGGTCATACATACATGAGCAATAGAATAGAACTTTCTTTGATTATGTTTTCTTTTTTGAAGCAGCTGCTGGTCTGACTGAAAAAAAACAAGCAACTTTTTAAGTGTAGTAGTTGCTTCTCTGTTTAGGAATGGGTAAGTTGGAAAGAAAATGTCCTAACATGTAGTTCTTATATTTGTTCAGGTTTGTATAGTGGACAGAATGTTTGATATTGCAACAGGTTGACGCTCTTTAAATTGAATTAGAGTTTTAGAACATGTAGTCTTGAAAACTCATGTTCTGACAATGCTTGAATGGTCACTTTGTTAACTTTATTTATGGTTAAAGTTATAGGAAATTGCACTGTGCAGTTAAGATAAATAGTGCAAGAGGTCAGCTGTCACAATTAAAAGTTGGGGTTTAGGGTTTTTTTTTTACCAGTGGGGGCTGAGGAGTTCAATGTCAATGGAGCCATAAATCTGTTTCAAGGATTTAATTCAAAGTTCAGAGGAGCTGTCAAAGGTGCTGAACTGTATTTCCAAAATGGGCTCAACATTTTATATAGCTTGCTTGGATTTTATATTAGCTTGCTTCGCTTCTTTCATGGCCACTGTGCTCACAGATATTTTCCCCCTCTTGCTAGCCTTGTGCATCAGAAGATTCTAGCCTAAACCTCCTCTGGATGGACTGCATGAAGCCAGAGTTAAGCCAGACAAGGGACTCCGGAAAAGCATTTGCCTTCCTGCCTCTACTTTTGTTTTCCTTTGCCTTTCCTTTTGGTTTTTCACCTCCGCAGCCTGTGATAAAATATACTCAGGAACTCAATTTGACCAGGAAGGGAGATAGCTCTATTTTCCCCTTTATTGCATAAGTTAAATAAAGAAAGTGGGATGCACAGTATGCCTGAGCCTCTTTCCCAGCAGCACTATCTGAAGTAAGAGCACTAGTCATAAAAGCCAAACAACATTTTAAAAATCAACCCATAACACATACAACTAGTTTCCAAAAGGGCAGCCAAGCCACTCTATTGTAGAAACTGTGAGTACTGTGACATCTAAATAACTAACAAAGGTATTGTAGGAAAATCTTTCATGGATTAAGGCCTGCATTATGGTATGCATAAAGTGTTATCCACAATTTTAGATGCATATACAGCACGCACAGCTCAGCAATGGTAAAATAGTAGATAGTGACGCTAGAGGAAAATTAAATTCAGAATAAAAAAACTGGCCATGTAGTAAACTGTTGTTTGATAAAATCCAAACCATCATAGTATTAAATAAGGCAATTACCATGTGTAATGTGGTCAGAAACCTCTATCCTGATTCAAAGCTGCAGTGATGGGCAAGATGATGGGCAAAATAACACAGAGGTCTATAATCTCTCTTGTTTGATCCACAGTGACCTCTTTAAGGGCAGTGGCAGAGTGTCCTGAGCTTGAAATTCTCTGACTCCTTTTTGAATTTTCCATTCCTGATATCCGATTTGTGGACATTAAAAAGAGTTTGAAAAGGTGTGAAACAACTACACAGTCTGGAATAGAGACTGACAAATCTATATAGCCAATGCATTTCAGTCATTTATATTCAGTCACAATCCAATCCATCTAGCTTGTTCATTTATCTGTACATTTTTTGAATTGGGGAGGAATCCACATGAAGAGTTGCATCCACTTTTATATGCATCTTTCCCATTGAGAGAAGTCTACAATCCATAGAACTGTGCTAAGATCCAAGTATTTCAGTCAGATAGTGTGAATTAAGTCATTTCACAGAAAATGCAGACCAAATAGAATTTTCCTGCTTCTCCAGGTTCATATGGGTGAAGACAATCTCTCAAAGACCTTGGGGGCTTAAAGGTCAACAACAGCACTGGAGATGGAGCTCAAAAGAGAAAAAGTAACCATTAGCTGAAGTATAGTAAGTGTCATATGCTTTTAACTTTTGGCAAATATATTGAATTACATTAGGATTCTTTACTAGGGTGTGCACAAAATTTAGGTTTGTTGTGGTTTTATCACTTGCATGCTATACTTAATGGTCTGACATTTCTCTTATGCGCTTTGGCTTACTGATCAACATATATGCAAAAAAGCATACAATGCAGAGTTGCATTGTTTTGCTTTGTTTTTGCTATTTCTATACTGGTGTAAGGATGGGAGACCTGAAGCTACAGCAGAGTTGCTTCTGGCAATTCAGAAATGCAGTGCACTGCCATTACCATAAATTGCAAATAAAGTGAACATAGCACAGGTCTTCAAATGCAAACAGAGAAACTCACTCAAGGAAATAAGTCATGCCATAGACTACAAATCAAGTGAAGCTGTAGAATTCTGAGAAGCACAACACAAACAATACACCTTTAGGAAGGAATCTTTAGACTGTACAGTATCTTTAATTGTAGCTGTGCTAGCAATGAGAGGGTTTTCTCAAACTGATGCAAATGAAACCAGAATTTTTCCATACCATCTGGAAACATCATATTTCATTTTAAGCCAATCTGATACTCAAAATGCATCACACTTTTATTCAGAGCTATGTTCTGTTTCTTTCCCATAATCCTACATGCTTCTCAACCATATACCTGCCTTCACCTTCTCATCATCTTGCTGTTTATCTCCAATTGTAGCAGGGGAGCTCAATCAGAGATAGAAAGTATACTGTATTCTAAAGTATTTGAAAAATGGTTGAAAAGTAGGTTTCCTGTGTGTCATGAATTCCTGATGAGAATCCTAAACAGGTGAAAATTTTCACAGTTAGAAACATTATGTGTGAAAAATCCATAGAAAACAACATTTCTTCTAAGTAAACAAGCTCTTTGCATAGGAAAAAGAACATCTTCTGCCCAGAAAGTGTTGTTTTCTGTGTAGGAAACATGGTATTTGCACACACACAAAATCAGCTTTTTGCACAAATTTTATTCATTTTTGTCTTCAGGAATGAAATTTATGAAGATTTACATCCCATTAGACCAAGCGAACAACCATCTCACTAAGCTGATTTTCAATGCCATGGATTGCCAGGAAACAGATATTTCTTCATGCATCACCATTCTATGTTAACTGTCAGGAATGGGGAAAAGACATTTGTGGAATTTTCTGCCACAAGTGCCAAAATAATTTGGATGGCTGGCCATACTATGTAGCTAGTCTGGGAGAGGCTGTGCACTTGAGACACTGGAAGATAGATGACCCTTCACCACAATTCTTCCTGCCATAAAAAGCTGTACACTATAGAGATAATGTAAGCAAGCAAAGAAAATTATTGGATCTGCATGGGTAGATAGATGGCTAAGTGGCAGGTCACTGTGGGATACGAAGAATTCTTCTCCACCATGCACTGGGTAGCTGGGATTGTAATATTCATGTCTGATACAAGCATTACAAATTGCCACAGAATTACAATGCTTTGCATCATCAGTAAGTGGTACAAACAGTGTGCACCCCAGTAGTAAATGTAAATCCAGGTCTAAATCTTGACCAATGATGCAAAGCAATGGACCCTACCCTAGGTCAGCACAACATTGTGGAGATCATAAAAGGATGATACTGTGCTCCTCCATTTTGTTCATTTGATTGAATAAGAGCTTACAGAGCTACCACAGTTTTCAACTCAAAGAGAGCAGTGCTCCTCTGAGGAGTGAAGGAATTGTATAAATATAGCACAGTTTGCATAGTGTTTCAGGATTCTCATGGGTAATAAGCCCTACTTAATCTTTTCATTAATATCTTAAAATCCCTGACAACTTGAGTTAGATTTGAGTGTTCTCTTATTATTACTAATTATTGAAAGTGCTGACAGTATCTGTGTGCACGCAAAGCACAGATGAGTTCCCAGGACAAATATGCAGAAAAGACACCACCACTTCCAAAATACCATAAAAAAGAATGGGGGAGGGAGAATAATTTGATATCTTTACTGAACCCTGTGGAATGTGAGGAGAGGAACATCACTCTTAAGAAATTAAGATAAGTGGCCTAGGCCCTGAGCAGATGGGCCAGGATAGCAAAGGCCAACCCTGTGCTATCCTGATCCAGGGCCCAACCTGGATTGGTCCCAGAGCTGGCGATAAAACTGGCAAATTTTTAGATGCCTACCCATCCCCACACCATGAATCCACTACTGCCTTGCAACCTTTACTTTCTAAAGTCATTGCCTCTAGTGAGACTCACACACACACACACCAGTCACTAGGTATGATGGAGAAATGAGTGCCTGGCCATGTGGTTTCCATAGCAGAAGTGGCAATGGGGGAGAGGTTCTTCTTACTAGCAACAATTGCTGAATAAAGTAAGGGGCACACGAGGCTACTGTTCTGCTGGGGTTTGCCACAGCATTTTCACAAAAGTCAGTGGAAAACTGCTGGTCATTTAGACCTGTGGCTCCTTTTACCCATGATCAGGCCAGATCCACCAGATATACATCCAATCTGCCAGATATGGACACAATCCAAGCCTGGGGCTAATGGTCTGCTTCATCCTAAAAGGATAACTCAAAGTTGGAGAAGCATGCACCTTTTGGCTCATGAGGACAGCCCCTTAGTTAAACATCAGTAACAAGAAGACCTCAACATGATTTGCCAACACCTAGTTCAAAAAGGAAAGAAAGTGATCTTTGTCAACTGAAAGATGTGCACAAAATGTTGAGTATGGCATTGTACAGACTGGCATTTTGTGCCAGCCTATGGGCAGAGTCAGGGTGGAGCAACCTGATGCTGGATGCCCTGACTCCACCCCCAGAGCATCATGATGCCGCGCGCCATTCCAGACGACGCATGGCATCATGATGTGCCCCCGGCACTGCATCCAGATGATGCAGCACCAAAGAGGCGCTAATCAGTCATGCTGCTGTGGCTATGGCCCTCTCCAGACTGGCCTTCTAGCATGTATCGAGTACGTGCTAGGGTTGCCTTGGAGCATCCTTTACAGACACTCTCTAACCCTAGCACGTACTCCATACGTCAAAATGGTGGTGCCCTGTTCAGATGGGCACCGCCATTTTGATGTGATGGCCATGCTGCATCCAAATGGCACAGCATGGCCGTGACGTGCTCATGCCGCTACAGGGCACATAGGGCACCCTATTTGCGGCGCTAGAAGGTGCTCCGAAATGGAGATCCTTCCTGGGGAGCACCTCGTTCCCGCAGCCACCAAATGACTGCGGGAATGAAGCCAGGGGGGAAGGGGCTGAGCGGCCCCTTTTTCTCCCAGCAGCGGCTCCCTGGGGTGTCCTGGGGCATGAAGCCCCAAGGACACCCCTTTGCAGGCTGGGGGGGGAGCAGCATTTTTCCGCTTCCCCGTGGCCTGGAAAAGTGGCAATTTGGGGCCTCCGGGGCTGCTATTGTGGCTGCTCAGGCCCCGATCCGGCGGGGAAAGGGGTGGTCTGTATCCCACCTATGGCACCATTTGGAGCACGCAAAAAGGAGCCGCTTTTTGTGGCTCCTCATTGCACACTCTCAATGCCAGATCAGGGTTGCAGCATGAGGTTGCTGTGGCTCCAATCCAGTCAAAGATCCATTTTATTCTGATTTCTGACCTGATTTTGGCAACTTAAAATGATGAAATTTTAAATTTAAAATGACTTCAGATGAAGAAACAGGCTAGAGTGCTCAGTACCTTTTGCTAGTGAAGAAGGGCAAGATACTGTGAATCAGCTGGAAGGCAAACTACATTGGAACAAATGGACAGAGGCAGAAGACAGATGATGATGATGATGATGATGATGATGATGATGATGAATTTGTTGCTACAACAGCAAGCACTGACAAGAAAAATCCTTCCTCATAAGCCTATGTAGAGAATTTTCTGGTAACTTGAAATTACTGTATCCCCAATTTTTTCTTCTAATGGAGCAAAGCAACAAAATGACCAAAGGACCATTTTGATGAATGGTTCATCAAATACTGGTAATGTCTATCTCCAATCAATCAGTCAATCAAATATATTGTTACTAGCCAATAACTATATGAATATGAGTCACAAACAAAATGAATACGAAAACATTGATCTCATGTGAAAATGAAACAGCAACTTCTTTTGGTTACTAGATCTCCTGGCAACATATTTCTGTCATAAAAAAAAGGCTCATCTCATGGGCACATCCCTGTTTTGTGTCAGTTCTGCTTTAAATCTCTGACTAAAACAACAATGATGAGTTATTGTCAAGAAGACCACACCAAATGACTATCCAAGGGGGGAGAATCCCAGAGATGCCTTATAAACAGATTCCTACTGTCAGGTTTTCCCAGAGCTCCAGAGCTGATGTGACACAGATGTTGTGAATGGTGTCAGACAGTATTCAAAGTGATGTGCCTGGAAGGATGATTTTTAATATACTTTTAAATTGCCATCAGGCAACATGAGGCTGGGATTATACAGCTGGGATGTTTTTGGTAGAGGATGGGAAGGAAGCTCGAAATACATTCATTCTTCATAGTCAGATAAACAGAAAAAGGAGACTTAAAATACATATATTTAAAAAAATCAGATGTGTAAAGTAAGAAAAAAGAACACAGAAAGATAGGCAATCTAAAAGGCTTAAAAATTACAAGAATTATTTCCAAAGGTCCATTCTACACTGCACTATATTTTCATCTGCTCCAAAAAATATGATCACCATTGGCACCAGGAGACATAAGATGCATGCATTTATAAGGTATGGTACAGTGTTGTTCACTCCAATTATTTCTTCTGAATAAGGTTGTTCATTCGGGCTAGAGAAAATAGTATATGTAAATTTTCCAAAAAGACAAACAGGCACCTTCACAGTTCAGGACTTATTCTACTGGAAGAACACACACACCCCACATCCTTTTTTCGGTGCAGAAAAGTTATTTGCTGATTCTGTACAAGTTGAGCTTCTATGATGATGAAGACTGCTGATACAATGTGTACACAAACATACGCGTGTTCTATGTAATTTGTCAAGGAAGACACAATTGCAGGGATTTAAACCATAATCTTTCCCATAAATAATTAAAGCCCATTAGCTAATTGGGAGGATTGCAGCTGTTGCCAGAATGGTTAATAAAACTAAATCCTTTGAACTAGCCTCTTTGAAGACAGCAAGTGTTTGAAGTCAAAGTTACAGGTAAGACCAGCTTGATATAGCAGATTATTTGGTTGTGTATAAGTAGAAGGGAGGGACAAAATGCAAGTAATTTGTCCTGGCAAAGTGCTGATTATTGTACAATGGAGCTAGAGTTTGTTTCACTGCTAACAGTGTCCTCAAAGTGTCAAAAATAAATAAAGGTGATGTCTTCCTCATCCCCCTCCAACAGACCCCTAATGCTTTTGGCAGTGGCAGAATGGAAAGAAGCACCTTCTCCTTATGCAACTCCCTATTCAAACTGTAGGTGGAAATATATTCCTTTCACAGACCACCTGCATTCCATGTGGTTTGTGGCCTCTGAATTTGGTACCAGAATAGGATCATCCTGCTAGACATGAAGGGGCATCAAGACTTGTACGTAATAATTATGGACAGAGGGAGTTCTACAATGCATACATGCCTTTTTGTTTTTCACCTCTCTGTTTCTTGATCTATGTGTTCAAGGTTTTCTGTTATTGGTTTTTTGCCTCTCTATATGTCACTTCTCCCTTCTTACAAGAGTGTTAGTATTGTTATGACCCTTTGTCTGGAAGGGAGCATCCATGAGGCTGCTGCCCCAGCATAACATGCATCCATACATGACAGCCAGCTTTTAGGGCTCTTTTACTAAAATATAGGCCTTTTCCAGAAGGGCACCGTACGTACTAGGGTTGCCCTGGGGCATCTCTTTCAGACACCCCCAACCCTAGTACGAACACAGTACGTACAAAATGGTGGCGCCCATTCTACATGGGCGCCATCATTAGGATGTCACGGCCATGCCGCCTCCAAACAGAGCGGCGCGGACATGACGCTCTGGCGCCGCAGAAGGGCACCTGTGGCGCCCTTTCCACAACACAGGAAGGAGCTCCAAAATGGAGCTCCTTCCTTCATTTGTGTCGCTGGCGCAGCCTTCACATGGCTGCACCAGCAACACAAAAGAGAAAGGGGCCGAGTGGCCCCTTTCTCCTTTCCCCGCCACTGTTGGGGTGTCCTTGGGGCTTGAAGCCCCAAGGACACTCCTTTCCAGGCCGTGGGAAGCAGCCTTTTGCCACTTCCCACGGCCTGGAAAAGCAGCGGATCGGGGCATCAGGGCTGCCGCTGTGGCAGCTGAGGCCCCGATCCATCGGTGAAAGGGGTGGGTACAGGCCGCCCCAAAGGGGCGGTCTGTAAACCACCATGGATAATCTTCTTCTGTCTATCTCCTTTCCTATACCAGATGGATTTTCTTTAACAATAAATGTATGTTTTACTTTTAGCCTTGCATATGTTAACCTTGCACCTTGCATATTTCTATCCTGTTTTCTACCTCAAGTTCATATTGCACTGGCTATGCTGCACTCTGCTTAATATAAATACCAAATATTCCTACACACCCCAGGCTTTGAAATTTCATGACTAAATCCTGAGACCTAGGGATGGTGTCCAGTGATGTCTCAGAAGGCAGAGTCCAGTGATGTAATGAAGCATGACACGTTAAGCATGAATAACCATTGCATAGAGCATCCTGTTTAATCCATGCACATTTATCTAGTTTAGGGGGTCTAAAGGACAGGCTATAAGGCATACAGTGCTCTGTACTCCAATAGAGGTGGAAAACTAGGATGTTCAGAAGGAACAGACAAGAGATTGCCACAGCTGCCCTTAGCATCTGCTGCCTGAGGTTAATGATCGGCCTGGTCCTACATATTTCCCTAACATTTACACATGATCTTTCCAACATGTGCCTGCCTCTAGATTGTTGCACTCCAACCTTATTATAACCTGTGTACCAATCACAACTCTTGAACCCAATCTAGCAAAAGTTAAATTTATTTAAGTCCTTAATATATGCATAATTTAAGCAAATATTTTCTTTGAATCTGCTTGCTTTAAAAAAGAGATAAATGGAAGAGCATTCGTCATCTCCAAAAGTTAGATTGGAATACGTTGAATCTGATAGATGAGGTGACTCAGAGAGAAAGTCTTTATCAGAATGTGGAACATAATATTTTATATCCTGATTCAAAGGTTTCATTCTGGGCCACACTGTCTTGCAGCTGACCTGAGCACAAAGCACAAAACAACAAAGCACCTTACCCATTTTTGGTAGCAGAATAAATACCACAGGAGAGTTAAATCCCCTCTCCCAATACACACAAATTAATTGAGTGCTTTAGACTCATTGATACAATCATCTGCAAAAATGTGCATACAAAGAAAAATAATTTTTGCTAAAACATTATCCACATATTTTATAGATATCTTATATGCAGAGTTTTTGAGGCATCACAAATAACCTAGACAAGATAATGTGTGTTCTGTAAAGTATTCAAATTCATCATGATGATGTGCATGGTATAAAAACCTGACAGACGTGCATTTACTATTATTAATATTTCATTCAGAACAGATTGCCTTAGCTCAGTGTTCTGTACCCAGAAGGCTCTTGTTCTAATGGTTTTCCTCATTGTTTTGGAAGGGTCAGGAAAGTAGTGCACTCATCTTTGAATATAAACCTCCTTTTGGAGCAAAGTGCAAGAATAACCCCTTCTACCCCTAGTAGAATGAAGTGATGGGTAAACCCCCTCCAATTCTGCACCTTAGTTTCCACCAGGCTACCCAGAAATATATTCCTTTTCTCCAACTGTGAATAAACTGCATTTATTTCTAATCCCATTATGTCCTAGGCATGATAAAACTCAAGTATCCCCATCCTGACTTCCCCATCTCTTTTCCTGAATCTTGCTTGGGACTCTTGTGACAAGGAGGACTGAGAAACCTGGGAAACATATGTGTTGAAGTTCTGTATCAGGAAACATAAGTGGATCACATCACTACATGTATCATATAGCTATTTTCCCCTAAAAAATCACTTGTAAGCTCAGCAGACTTCCCCTGTCTCCAGTATGGCAAAGTTCATGTTACTGGAGACCTACAGCTGTGACAAACATCTGCAATGACCACAGAGGGTTTGTGAAAGCAATCTGCAGATAATGCCCTTGGATAATTTCTAGCTATGGAAGAAAGATTGGATGCATCACCATGTATCTTCCCATGCTCCAACAAACAACATAGAAGTGGCTGTATTAGGGGATATGTGCTCTTCACATAATTTGGGGGATGGGAATTTTTAAATTTGTTGTTGTTCCAAAATTGGGACTCAAAGTAGCTCACAATTTAAAAGAACAATCCAATTAAAAACATAAAAAATGAACATTTAAACTATTTACAACATTAAAACAATATTAAAACAATTCATCCTCAATTTAAAATAATATTCACTCTCAGGTTAAAAGAATAAAATATATTTCAGTTGTCGCTTGATCAAAAAAAAACATCTTGATCTATACAAAAATATAGGTCACAATATTGTTGTGATGGCACAGATCTGAATTATGCCATCGCAATTCACTGTTAGGATGCCAGCAGATATTTTTTTTAATGTTGCTGCATCAGAGTTCTGAGGCTTATCTCATGTAAGCCACCTTGGGCCCCGTGCTGGGAGAAAGGTGCAAGGCTAGTAAACACCCATCACCTATAGCCTGATGCTAGAAAAAACCTTGACTTCAATAAAATCTGAAGGTAATCTACAAAGCAGACTGTTTGCTATTGTAAATGTGGATGATGAATTTGTGGTCTTCCAGATCTTATTGGACTTCAGTGCCCATCGTCCCTTCTTCACCCTGGATTGCAGTGGGAACTGCAGTCCAACAACATCTGGAGGGACATGTTACCTCCGCTGCAATAGGAATCAATGAAGCAGATCTAGAGCATTAGGCATATTTATTACTGTTATTATCTTTAGCTGTTTTATCATATACACAGTCCATACCTAATAAGCAATCAGAACACTGACTGAATAATAACAGAATAGTAGAAGAAAGCACAGGAATGGAAGGCTGGGCGGGATTGCCAAGAAAAAGAACAATGCAGTTTCTCCACACGTGGTATTATATAGCTAAGGGGATGGGGTGGGCTTAAGCAGCACTTTTCAATGCCAGAAAAAGATTGCCCAGTAAAAATGATTCAGTCATTAAACAGAGGAAGGAAATGTGTTGCCATTACATTTTTAGTAACTGTTGGGACCTTGTTGAACAGTGCTTCTAAAACAGCATGTTGAGAAGGATTTTTTTTAAATGGTTTTGATTCTGTAAATTCCCCTTGCCAAAAAAGAAAAGAAAAAAGAAAGTATGTTTGCTCTTCTCATAATCACTTCAAAGCAATCCCCAACCTTGCAATAAAGTAAATTCAAAGCAATTAGAGAGCGGATCTGTGCAGAAAGACCAAACTGTATTTAGAATATGTTTTCCTTTCTGTGAATTGGTTCTGCATGCATTTTCCTTGAAAGGCAGGATGTGCAGAGGTTTTTTTTTTCCCTTTCTTTCAAAGAAGTACATTTGCTATGACAAATAGATATGCTGTATCTCTGGAGTGAGATATTATATTGCTATTTGCAAGCAAACCAATTCAGCATTGCCCTGGTAAACTCTTATACATTGTAGCAAACAATAACAAAGATAGGAGACACACACACAGAGTCATCTGCAGTGTGCTCTGATAATAACAGACCCTGCGCTACAAAATACTGTTCCTTTGCCACTTATTTATTTATTTTGAGAATCTCTTTACATTTTCTGCTCTGCCTCCCTTGTGGCCTCGTTTTTCCTAGCTTGCCGAATGACATTTACATGAAAGCCCGTGAAATGTAAAACTGTTTCCTGCCATGCCCCCACAATGCTTATAGCTACAAGCGCAACAGAGCTATACCAACCCGAGTTGTGGCTTAATTTCATTGTGATGCAAATAAATGTAACAATTAAGAATATAATTTCAGACAATGTCAGCAGCCTAATTACTTGTGTGGCTTGCAGCCAATTAAGCGGTAGGTGAACCAGCTCACATAATTGGATGCCAAGGTTTGATGCAAGGTGGTTCATGCGCTGGAGTCTGTCAACATTTTGCTGAACTCTGCACCAGTCATGCTGACTGTCCCAGGAGTGATTGGCAAAACAGATCTGGCCCCAAGTACAAACTGAGGATAACCAAACCAGCTCTGTATTGCAAGGGACAATCCACCATGGCAGGACTGCTGGTGGATGGGATATGTGAAAATTCTGAACAAAGGAGATAAAACTGTTGCCAGTTCAGGATGATAATTGTCATCATTACTGTCATCATCATCATCATCATCATCATCATCATCATCATCATCATCATTTTCTTCCTCTTTTTTGCTCACAGTTATGACAAGAGATGTTCTCTGCACTGAATAGTGAATATTCAGGGACCTTTCAAAGAGGTCATCCTTAAGCCAAAAGCTCCTCTTGGGAGAGTGTTGACTTCTAGCACCACTTCACATATTAATAATGTACTTCATGAAAAAGGAAATCAGGAGTGGGGTGGGGGAAGTTAAACATGTGCAACATTGCCAAAGCATTTTTCTCATATATATACACAGAAACTGGAATACTCTGACCACTTATGAAATTATCACATGTGCATGAATCTTATAAAAACTACCTTCATGAACTGAATATCACAGAATCTCCTAGTCAGTGTGCTCAACTGCCACACCAGCTGAGGGACTGCGAGAGTTGTAATCCAAAAAAGTAACTTTTCCAATGTCTGCATGTAATTTATGTGCATGTTATATTCTGCTTCCTACAGTGAATGGTGTGGTATTGTTAATGCAGTATTAAGTCAAGCAGACAGAAGCTCAAATCTCTACACCAGCATAAATCTCACTTTGTCCAGTTAAGAGAGAAGACTTCATTCAACAAACATCATGGATGAGATACTACAATGTGATTGTGCTGTATAAATCTCCACATATGGAGTCACACATTGATGTGCCATGCAGCCCTTGTGTTGAATGGCAAAGCTGAGCAGAGGAATGAATGCACATCCAAATTTACAACTATATCAATAGAATCATCATATGCACATGCACATCTACACCCACAACAGTACCTCTGCCATTGTGGGGTGAATACAGATGTTCCACATCAGAAAGAAATGCCTAAGGGCTTCAGTACCTCTGAAGGAAACATATGCATGCTTGAGTCAGAAGCAGAATTCTAGGCCATGTGTTAAAAAACTTTGTTTGGGTGTCATGAAATTATGCTGCATAGATGTGTCACCTCCACTCCTGTTGTGGCAACATGCTACCCTCCTCATTCACATATTGGAAAACTCTTTGGACATATCAGTGTATACAAACAAAGCTCTTCCATTCAAGAAAAGGATCCCAATTGGCCCAGGGTATCTCTGTGTGAGGTAGATCTATAGGTGTACATCAGTATATACAATGAACCATTCTCAAGGAATCACATTGCATTGCCATTGGGAAAGCAATGGAAGTAGTGGTAGGGGGAAGTAGATAGCTAGTGGCACCCTGCAGCCTCTCCTGATCTACTTTTAATGCATATTGTGGGGGTTTCCAAACCAGATCCCTCAGCACTGTTTTTAAGGTGGGAAGGCTCAACCTTGGCAGGCAATTTGTTATCAAAGTTCTTATTTGCAGGTACTTGCAGGGGGAAGGCCCATTACTTTTCTCATTCTTAAATATGAATACAATAATAAGCACAATATGCACGTAAATAAGCCTGCAGTATTTTCAGCATAGCTTACTTCAAAATGTAACTCTCCACATTCCTGGGAAGGCTCAGCAGCAGTGATTTTGTACACGTCTGATAATGCCATAGCATGCTCAACTACACAGAAGTCTTGGCATTTCAATTTTGTTAGATCATTTCAGAATTCAGCCATGCATCTTAATCATGGAGAAAGTTTGAACACCTCCTGCTCTCCATTCCATTAGTCTTCCCCTCAGAGTTGTTCTGAAACAACTAGAGTCTGCACATCTGCAGGACCTGAGCAGGGCTGTTGATGATCAAGTGACTCATTCATAGGGTCATCCTAAGTCAAAATCAACTTGATGGCAGTTAACAGCAACAAATGGGTGGATGAATGAGCTAGATTGTTGGTCCATCTAACCCAGAGTTGTCTATTCTAACTGCCAGTAAGCACAGTGAGGTGTTTTGGATTTTTTTTTTACTCTGAAGAAAATATCTCCTTTCAGACCTGTTATTTGAAATCCTTTAAGTGGATATTCCAGAGATTAAACCTAGGCACCCAAATAATTCTCCATCCTCTTTAAGAGATAAGTGCCTCCACTACAAGACCAAGGTGCCAAGTGGTTGGTTTTTTAAAATATATATATATCATTTTGTCATTTCTACAAAATATACTTGCTGTTAAACTCCTGATTCTATATGAGAGTAAATGTATTTTTCCCTTTTGCAAAGCTAAGCACACACATGCAGCAAGCACTGATCGCAAAGACACAAACAACTCATTTAATGCTATCACTTTTACTTCAAGGCAACAGTAATTTCATTTTCCAATAACCCACATTTTACAGAAATGTGCAAAAACTACTTGCAAAAAGACACAGATTTTCTCCAGGACCAACAACAACCACAAAGCCTGCCATCTCCTGGCAGCTCACATCAAGAAGAATTTCTTTCAAGTTGTCCCATTTACCAACTGAGTAAACAAGTCAGGATATACATCCTTACTGGGATGCAGTGATAAATATTTTATATAAATCTTAATTTTGTAGTCTGTGGAAAGAGTATAAGAAGCTTGAAAGCACTCTGAAGCAGGTATTCTCATGACTAAAACACTGAGTCCATATCCCCCAAAATGGAGGCTCTACTTACCAATAGCTCCAAAATTCCAAGTGAGGACCTTTAAGGGAAAGCAGGGATGAGAGAATTTTGCTTGGTTCATATTTTAATAAGAAGACACCAAATTGCCATTTCCCAAAGCAATTAAAAACAGAGCACAAACATCTATAGAAGCTCTGAAAAGGTTTAGTGTGCAAAATTAAACACATTGAACAATGCTTTGAATATTAAAGGTTTTGTGTATGATTAAGATGTTAATGTTTCAATCAATCTTTAATTCTGGAAAATGTTGTATATATTTTAAAATGAAATGCCTCCCCCCCCTCAAGTAGGCCAATTGATAATGATAATGAATACCTTTTGCTTTCCCCTTTCAGCTGAATAGCACATGTGGATTCTACAATTTGGATGTTTTTTAATTACTTTGAAGTTTTTGCAATTAATAATCTATTTTTATCAGTAACTGAAAATGAAAAAAGAGACTTTTACATAGGAGTGGGGGAAATCACAATAGGCTGTGATTACTCTCAATAGAAAATGACAATCTTGTAGCTCTCTAGTGGAACAGCAAGTGTCTCATTGCAGATGCTGCTGAACCAGCTAATATGAGCCATTAGCACCTGATCACAGGGAGACAATCACCCTCAGTTAAGAGAAGAACTGAAGAAGGTGGCAAGTGCTTAATAGGGATTCCTTTATACTAGAAAAACAAAAGGATGGACCTTTCAGGTTTTCATAGATGAAAATAATGTGGAGAGGTTCTAACAGTTTATAAAGTACAAGAGGAAAATAATCACTGGAGAGAAAGATTCACAGAACTACAAAACTTTTTCAAAAGGAAAAATAACCTACAGTGGCTGGCATCTTTTTAGTGATACATGCACTAAATCCATTTTATGCCTGCATAAGTCCCTTTTTTGTCATTGCAGAGGTTGATATTCTTTTCCATCCGCCACAATGAAAAAATACCTTCCAATCCCCCAACGAACTCATCATTCAGCCACTGAAGCCCCACCATGACCATTCTGTGGCTGGTGGAGTGAGGTGGGATTGGAGAAGCATGGGGCGATGTCTCTATAGCCAGATGCACTGAGACTTCTCCAGGATCCTGGGGAGGGGGGACATAGCCACATGTTTCTCCAATTGCACCCCACACTCTCCCAACCATGGAATATGTGCTTGTGGGGGGGGGTTGCAATAGTTACAGAGTAAGCCTAGGAATGCTGAAAAGAGATATGTAAAGTAATTCCACATGCAGAACTATTATATTACACTGTCAGTATATGGGACTATCACTGCTGCTGTAATGTTTTAAAATCTCCTTCTCCCTCTTCCCCTCCCAAAGGTCAAAATACTTATGTCTCCCACTTTTTATTTTTTTGAGCAGGCTACACCTGCTGGCCACTGTGGGCCACTGGATGCTAGATTATACAGAGCTTTAGTTTGATTCATCTTTACTTTTGATGTTGGCTGGGGACACCATTGTCAGGGGGGTGGTAAATCTGCTCCTGGTTTATGCCACACTTCATACTAGATATCCAAAGTATCAAAGTCCCCAGATAAATTCAACACCTTGGATAGTTCCTTTAGAACAGGGACTAATAGCTTAAACAGATTCCCTACCCCACTGACATCAGGCAGTGTGGGTAATTCTGAGTAGGAAGTCAAATGTAAGTAATAAAAATTTAAAAGTAGAAAAAGGTAGTGCTTTCACTCTGGAGGTAAGAATGCCTAAGCCCTATGGAGCACTATCCAAAATGGACTCATATCTTCCATACAACCATGTTGACAATACTGAAGCAATTGTGTGGTTTCACTGTAATGCAGTTCCACACAAAGTAGTGATCCATGGGCCTCTGCCAGTTCACAAGCTATCAGCTGCTCATACATGGTGAGCTTTCAGGAAAGAAAGAAGCAGTTGTAGCTAACAAGTACATTAGGGGGTGAAAATTGCTAGTTCTCCCATATCAAATAGCCTGAGAAGCAGAGCTCCAATAAGCATTTTTAAAGTATAATGAATAACCTTCTACACTAATACCAGTGAGAAGGAAAAGGGCTTAGCAGACATTCAGCATTCAAACTGTAGTCCAGGGTCATCCCAAGATCTTTTACGCATCAAATGGTACCTTCCAGACACCCAAATTAAAGGACATAGTACCTAAGCCAGCTAAGTTATTTGTCATATGAGACAGAAAATCCCACAGCATCTATCAGCAGTAGAAACATAATGGAAACTAAGTGAATAACTAAAATTTTACTACTCTTTCATGAAGCCTCTAACCTGTGATGGCTGCTTAGTAGTAGGTCTGAACTCATTTTTGGCTCAGAATCTCTTGTTTTGGACCACAGCTTCAAAACTGTTTGGATTACAACTCCCAGAATGTCCCAACCAGTTACTAAAGTAGCAGGAAAAGCTGTGATTTGTAGTCCCCCAAAGTAACTAATAAGGCATTGATAAGTCACTTATATACCTACCTACCTACCTACCTACCTACCTACCTACCTACCTACCCTACCTACCCATCCACCCACCCACACACACACACACACACTTTAATCAATGGCTTCTGGCCCTGTTTTGAATATTGTATGATCAAAAGTACAGTAAAAGAAGAATTTTTAATTCAGTTTTGTTTGATCAATTGATTCCTACTGGATGGTTCCCAGTGGTTCGTTCTTTTCAAGAGAAATACTATCGTCAGTACCCTGATAGAAAAGTCAGAGCATTGAGAACCCTGTTCTAGTGAATATTTGCATTAACAGCCCTTTATGTTCAAGCTAGCTCTCTACTTTTACAATATGGCCAGTGGTGGTTGATATTTTCCATGTCAGTAGGAGGCTGCATCTGAGGGGCTGAACAGACTGCCCCTTTCAGTGCCAGATCGGGTCCGTAGCAACTACATGCTGCAGCCCCAATATGGCATTTCTGCTGCTCAAAAAAGAGCCGCATTTTTTTGCTCCATTGAAAGGGTGCCTTTGCTGCTGGCACAGCACCTTCTGGTGCTCCTTTTGGCAGTGTGTCATCTGGACGCAGTGCCAAAGAAGCACCGTGATGCCGCCAACTATGTGGTTGATTGCACGGTGTGCTGGTGGCATCAGGGCAGCGTCAGGGCATGCGTCGTGTGGACACCAAGCACCCACCCTGTTCTGAGGCTGGTGTATAACACCAGTCTGTATAACCTCTGTGTTTTCATTTGAACTTTAAATGAGCTATCCATGGTGCTGAACCTTAGATAACGCCTTAAAACTTCAAAATAAAAAACAGATCAGATTCACCATCCCAATGGCATGGAAACAACCAGTCACCACTGAATATAGGGCATGTTTTATTGAATTCATTTTTGATAGGCAATGAAATATCCTCAGGTAAAATGGTAATGTATTTCAGTGTGCATGGCACAACGACCACTTACCATGAACATAAGGATCCCTCCATTATTAATGAATACAGAGCAGTACCATAGTGCGTCTCATCTTTTGGCTGCTTTACAATAATTAATGCCATTTCCTGATAGTTCCTTTTACTCATTCTATGCAAAGAAAACGCAAGAGCTCAAACCAATTTTGTGTCTGAATATTTTTACTTTGCGGGAAGCATGTTTATAATTTTTCACAGTGATAAAGACCTACTTTGACAAATTTACCTCAGGGTTCTCTGTGAAGAGCTCAGTGGATAGACTGGCTCTTTAAAAACTGCTTCACACAGGCAGTTTTCTATGCATTTCTCACTGTCCCCAATGCCCCTGTACTAGCTCTAGGGTGAAATTAGTAGATGTTGCTGTAGGGCTTACTCAAGCTTTCAAAATATCTCAGCAGTTTGTAAAATAGGAACAGAAATTCAAAAACACTTTCATCCTTCTCTGCTTATTTCTCACCCAGAAATTCATTCCAACAGCAGCATTTCTGGGCCATTAAAAAAAAAATCACTTGATAGTATTCAATCAAGGATTACTGTTATTCAAAATACTGCATGTAGGAATCATAGTTATACAGCAAATGTCCCAGATGAGTGTACCTGTCGACAAGTAGAAGATCGCACACAGTTTAATGAATGTTTTACAATAATGGAAAAGGATACTGTATCACCTTTAAGACTAATTGAAAGAATGTACAATAAGCTTTCGTAGGCTGAGTCTACTTCATCAGATGCAAGTAGAATTGCATCTGTTTAAGTAGACTCAGACTATGGACTTTGTCACACCGAGGCAAATTGGAGGCAAATGGGTTAAATCCCATGCAGAAACAGGATTTTAAAATCTCCAAAACACCTGCTTTTGTGGGTTATTTTTCAGACACATCGGTGTCAATAGAAATAACGCGACATTAATCCAAACACAAAATTGACAAAACACACTCCTTTTTACTTTCGGGAAGTTCCCAAAAGTAAAAGGAATGGGTTCTGTCAACTTTGCATTCATATTAATGTTGCATTATTTCTCATTGTTGCAAACGTCATCAGAAAAACTACCCACTTTTGTGGGTTATTTCTAATTTCTGTTTGGGTTAACCCTGAATGTTGTGTGAAAAACAACCTGCTTTTTCAGGTTCCCCCCCCCCCACTTTTAATCAAGTTGCTGCATGGGATCCATCCCATGTAATAAACTCCTATGAAAACATACACCACCACCTTTGTTTTCTCTTAGTCTCAAAAGTGATACAATATCCCTTTGCAATATGATCCAGACTAACATGGCTACATGTTTGAATTCTACAGTAATGGTGCTATGTTAATAAATTATTATTACAAGATTTAATTAAGGTTTAAATCCTATTCTTAGTCCTGACTAGAGTACAGCCACTGAATCGATTGGAATCATTGAAAATTGCCACTCAGCAATTGATTCAAGGGGTTTACTCTAACTTTGGGCTAACTAACAGACATTCAGTCTAATTGTCTATATTCCATGTTGTCTTTCTGTATTTTGGGGTATTCAACAGATGGACATCTACACTGAACAACTACGTATAGCAGTGCCTTGGCTTCATCCTGTGGAATCCTGGAATTTGAAGTACAAATGTGAAGTAAAAATGAGGTGCGTAGAATTCTCTGCTACACAACTATATTACTGTGGCACAAGGGAAAGCTAAGCACCTTACTAAACTACAAATCTCAGGTTTCCATAGGATGAAGTCTTGGCACTTAAAGTAGCATCAGACTCTCATAACTGTGCAAAATGGATAACCCTGATCTATATAAGAAGGGATTTTTTTTAATGCCACTTCCTATCAGCTATTACAATCACCTGTCTACAGGCCCTCTTCTTCCTTTCCCTTTCCCAGTCCAAGTGGTTGGCTAGCAAATCTTCATGAAATCCATATACATCTATATATGTATTATATAGGAGTGAGCTTACTCTTTCTCAGAATAAATTCAGAGTAGTAAGATTCTTTTGGACTTTAAGACATGTCCTGAATTTAACTAAAGGTCTATCTAGTCTCATGTCTTGTTTCACACAGTGGACTTCCAGATCTCCAATGGGAAGTACAGAACCAAGACAGCAGCTATCCCTTCAGCTCACATATAAAGGGATCCTATTTCCAAAACTGGATGTAGTCTAATCAGAACTGTTACAACTAGTAGCATTCATTTGTCTAATTCTTTTTTATTTCTCTATAATTAGTCTGTTTCTTTTTTCTGGAAACCTAATGATATTATCCAATCTGTAAATGTACATAGCTTTGACTGTTTTCACTTATTAATTTGTTGTTATTATTATCACAGTTCAACTGGAATTATTCCATTTTTGTTTAAGACCCAGAGTGGTACAGTGGTTTATGTGTTGGACAAGGACTCCAGGAGACCTGGGAAATCCACTGAGTGACCTTGGTTAAGCCAAGTCACAAGTTCAGCCTTACAAGAAGGCAATGCCAAGCCTCCTCTGAACAAATCGTGCCAAGAAAAGCCTAGGATAGGGTTGCCAAAAGTTGGATTCAACTTGAAGGCGTGTAACAAACAAAATTGTTTAATATATTTTAGACTATAAATTATCATTCAATATTTAAACATTTTAAATGCGTTTGAATTGTTTACACCACCCTGAGATCTTTAGGTAAAGAGTCAGATATAAATATTTTAATAAATAATAAAAATGAAATAATTCCTTTTTTTAAAGATGCCCAGCTTCATAGCCATCACAGCATTTTGGGGTAGTGGAATCCATAGGATATACCTAGTACAAATAAAAGCATCTGTCTATCTCTGTCTTGAATCTCCCACCAACCAACTTCATTGAATGATTAATAAGTTCTAGAATTATTATACATGGGGAGCAAGGAACCTCTCTATATATACTTTCTCCATCTCATGAATGAAAAATACATTGCCAATATTGATAGTAATGGCTGATGAATGAACTGGTGGGAGCATATTTTCTTTTATTCCCCTCCATAAATTTCACCAGGTAAAATGACTTTACCTGGTGAAGGAAATTCATCCTTACTCCCTCCCCACCCCCTAAAAATGCCTCTCATACTCTTTTTTCTTCCAGTCTTCTTCTTCTTCTTCTTCTTTTTTTTTAAAGGGCAAATGTCTAAAAAAAAGTTGGGAAAGCTCATATGTAGACTACAGGTGTCATGTGAAAGTATCCATGCATTCCATGAATATGACTAAAAACAACTTCTTATTTGGAGACATTAAAAATATAAGGCCTTTTGAAGTATCCTAAAATCATCAAGGAAGAAGCAGATCACAGAACCTCTTCTTGCCATGTAGAAGTTGTACACTGTTGCCAAATATTCAGCTACAAAGAACTGTTGTATACATATTGCACTCTGAAATGTTATCACACTTCAAGATGTGCTGTCAGAGAGCAAGCAGTAAAGAAATGGCACTAACGTACTTCTAAAAGCAACGATTTCAGCTGCCAGCAAGATGGAAGAGGTTCTAAGAAAATGAAGAGAATACTGCTTGGAACAAAGAGCATAACTGTCATAGTTGCTGTTGCTTTTGTTTTAGGGAGCCTAATTGCTATGCATATAAGAAAACAACACTGTTTTCTGTGATGGGCAGGACAGCATACTCAGCCATTCATAACAAAATGGGAACATAGGAACAGGGGCATGGTGGCAAGTCACACTCTGTCTGCCTCAATGATGGCAATGGTAAACCCCCACTAAAAAAACTTGCCAAGGAAACCCTGTGATAGGCTCACCTTAGCATTGCCATAACTTGAAGGTGCACAACAACAAACCTGGCCTATGGGTGTAATTCTGTTCCAATTTCATTCTCAAAGGATGGGAACCAGTAATTTTAGCAATTTTCTTCCCTCTGTGAGAAACTCTTTGAAAACTGCTCAGTTCAAAGACGATTGTCAGTACGATGCTTACTCTGCAAATTTGCATGTGGATGGTGGGGTTTTGTGTACAAAATTGCATTTTCTGTGCAGAAAATAATACTGTACAGAAATATTTTCTGCACTGAAAATGCTGTTTCTTGCACAGAAAGTGCTGTAGTCGTGAACTTGCTCTGTGCAAAATTAACATGATTTTTAAATGCACACAATGCAGCATAGAAATATTATTTGCTACCTAGAAATTGCTATTTCATGTGCCAATAATGTTATTCCCTATGCAAATGAGCCCATGTACAAATCTTACATAGAATAATTCCCAAACAGTGATGATTGACATCATATTTTCCTCATAAACATTACCTGACATTTAAGAAACATAAGATCATATTTTTCAATATTTTAAAATACAGTATTCTTTCTATCTCCAGCAGCCTGCTAAAGCCATGCCACTAGCACTCTGGAAGTTACTTTTAAAAGAATAATGAGTTATATTTACAACTTGCTAATGTAGTTATTTGCTATCATAGTTAATGTGATTATGAAGTAGGTTTGACCACATAGATTTCTCCTTTGTGGCCTGCTCTCCAGTCTGGGGAGGTGAAAATTATGCCCAGGTTGTGTAAAAGGTATTGCAAATCAGAATTACTCTTTAACATAACATTTTTAAAACAAGCATAACTTCAATAGACAATGCTTTCAATAACAGTAAACTGTTCATGTCATCTATTTTTATTTCTTATTGAATGCATGATTATGGATATATTCCAGTTTATTTTTTAAACAAAACAAAACAAAACTATGCTGGAGGAAATATGACTAGTTTTGGAAACTATCTACATTTTTGTCATCTTGTTGACATGAAGGCATGACAGTCACCCGTTATGCTTCTTCTGCATATGCTTGGCCCTTGAGGCAAGGAACACATGAATTCTTTATTGTGCTCTATTTAAGTGTCCAAAGATTAGCATATTTCTCCACCTTTATAAATTATACAGTTCCAGCTTCTCTCTCACTCAACAAAAACATATATTGCCTTTGATTCTCCAGCATGAAGAATGGCTGACTGGCTCCCAAGGCATATCAGGAACATGGTCTAATATACTGTCCAGCAAAACAGATTGTGTTGTCTGAGACTTTAAACTGAGACCTGAACTGGCCTTACCATCTCCTATATAATTCAATTTATTGTCCGGGGGGGGGGGGACAACAATAATATAAACTATAATACATTGTACTAGCCTAGTCCTTGGGGAAGTGAATCTACTCCTGTCTCCCTAACTGGTTGATAACATATTTAAATGCCAGTCACTAATCCACTGCTGCTCTTTCCTTCGAGAGCTGCTTTATTGAACACTGTAATTGCCTGGATGTTGTTTTTCATTTCTGTAGCTATTGCTGTTAATTAAATATTCCATGAAAAGCTGCCTTTGACAATTTTTACTGCTTTCCTGAAATCTGACACGATAGACACCCTGAACATTTCTACCTGCTGCTTTCTGCTGATATCCTTGTCTGCAGTCCAAAGCTTCCGAAAAAGAAAAAGAAAAAAAGAAAAGAAAAAAGAAAAATCATGTAAGAAACTATATCCATTCAATGGGAAGAGCAGGCTTGCCATGGCTACAGCAAGATTTGAAGGGCATCTTGCTGACATAGACATATGTAGGATGGCTTGTACTTCACTGTTGCCAGCAAAAATATATTTAAATGGCCAGGTTTGAGGATTAAAATGCACACCAGTACATAGGATGTGCCTGTCAGATATTCAGGTGTTGCATGTATGGCAGTCATCCTATATCTAGTCATGCAGACCAGAGAATTGCCAAAGTATGGGAAAGGTATTTTTTGGACTACTGCTCTCAGAATTTTAGAGCCATACTAGTGATTGTAAAAGTTGTAGTCAAAAAGAATATTATATTTCTACAGGTCTGGTCTCAACATTATAAATTGTGCCTGAGAAATTTAGGGATCTGTCATATTCAATGACCAAAATCCTGTAAGTGAAATACGCATTATTTGTGTGCCAGTGTGATGCTGTTGTTAAAGGGTAGAAATTGCATTGGGAAGAGCCAGATTCAAATCCACTCTCAGCCTGACACTCACTGAGTGACCTTGGACCATTTACTATAGCTCTGTATAACCTTATTTATAAGGTTTATATGAGAAATGGGATAATCATGCATGCTGCAGTTTTGCTCTTTGGATGAAGAGTAAACCAAAAGTGCCATAACTGAATAACAGTAGCTACCATAAACTCATACGTGTATGTGAATGAATCATCTTAATGGATGCATCATATGTTTTACAACAGAGAAGAGAAAATTAAAGTTGGGATTTGTCACAGACGGTGTATAGAGAGGGGGAACAGTCAAGTGATTAAAGTGTTGGACTCAAAATAGTAACATGTTCACCCATGCCTGGGGAGAGATCAGTGATGTGGTTCTAACCAAGATGCTTAAATAGCAAAGGTGTAACAAAGAAATAGTTACTCTACAAAAGAAGCTTCTCTCTCCATTACTTTTGAGTGCAGATAAGCTAAGTGACCTCACAAAATCACTCTCCTATAATAGTACAGCTAGGCCAAAAATGGGGGAGGGGAGGGGGAATAAGAAGTTTCCACTCCATGTTCATATCTCCCAGCATGCTTTGACAAGATGAATGGTGAGGCCTAACCATAAAATAGTCCTTACCTTCCAATTAAGAATGAAGTCATGTTTTGTGAATCAGACAAGTACCCTAGACCAGGGGTTCCCAACCTGTGCTCCAACGAGCCCTTAGGGCTTTGTGTGTTCTCCCCAAGTGCTCTACTGCTGCTCCAGGAAAAGGAAAGAAATAAAAATTAAATGAAATTAAATAATAAGAATATATTCTTATATATACTCCTAAACACCATTAACTTGTAAGACTTAGGGTAGGCCTCTTAGAGACTCTGCCATAGAAATAAGGGCTCTGAGAGTCACAAAGGTTGGGAACCCCTGTCTTAGGCAATTTCTGCTGATAAGAAAATGCCACACCCATTACAAAAGGGCCAGCCACTGAATGGTTGTGAAGGGCCTATAGTGGCTAAGCAATGAGTCTTTGGGAGGAGCTTAGAACATTGTGAAGGGCAAAAGAGAATACAAATGTTTGCAATGAGCAAAAAAAGAACACACACACACACGTCAGGTAGACCGTCATTGACCAAAGGTGAAGGCAAATTGTGAGGAAGATTTCCTCACAATCGTTCACAGATCAACGATTCTAACTTTCAAGAACAGAGATATCTTGAGCAGACACAAGGAATCATTTCATGTCTGGAGATATCTGAGCAAGTTTTCTTGTTAATGCTGGCCTACTTAGCCACTAAGGGAATAACTCTTATAAACAAATTGTATAAATAAAAGTTCTGAATACAGATGCAAGTTTGTTCTCTTAAATTATCCTTGTAATTTCCTTGTGCTGCTTCTTTCCTCACAATCACCTTTCATACTCTCAAGTGCTGTGTGGGGAGACAGAGCTAGTTTTGTTGTAGGTGTTAAATGGGTTATAAAGCACTAAAATGGGTGCTGAAATTGTTGTGAACATGTTTATTATTGCATTGCTTTAACATAGCTTTTAAAAAATACTTTCAGCCATGAAGCTTAAAAAAAACACCCCGATAATAAATGCTTGGACATTCAGGATAGAAGCTGCTCTTGTATCAACATAGGCAGGAGAGTTTCCTATGGGGAACAGCGCTATAATCAGAGAAGACACAGATACTGGCTGAGGGGGTCCTTTCTCACAAGTAGAAAATGGGATGCCCCATCCCGATATATTGATATGGAAAAATATTTCCACAATTCTTTATACCATGTAATTGTCAGATAGGTATTGTCACATAATTATTGTGGCAGGAAAGCTTCTCTTGTTTGGTGCATTGCAGCACAGAAGGAAAGCAATAAAGTGACTGAAGCATTAGACTATAATGAAAAGACCCTGGTGCAGACTGATTTTTCAGTATGAAGCTTCACACGGTATGTTCTTTCATCCTAACGTACCTCAGCATGTTGTAATGAAAAGAAAATGGGGTGTAGAGGAGAAGAGCCAAGACTAGCCTCCTGAACCCACTGGAGGAAGGGCACAATAGAAATGGTTTTTAGAAATAAAGATAATACTGTTCCATGATCAAGACTAGGAAGTCTGATTATGCAGAAATCTCGATTACATGAAGGCTTCTTAATGCACAAACAGTGTGAGTAGAAAAGTATGTGAAAAACAGTCTAATTTTCTTATCTTCAACAAGAAAAAGTATCTTGACATAGCAAGATGGCCCCATCTTTCTAGCCCCTTGGTGACTTTTTTTGAGAAAATTCTTCTTTTTGCATAAAAGTTAGATTTTTGTACAAAAAAAGAGGTCTATACACAAAATTAGGCTTGCTATTGCTGCTGAAAAAATGAGAAAATCCCAGACTGAAGGCTCTGAAAAATGTCCTGGCCGGTTCAAATAGCAGATCCCAGATTCCTGAAGGCAGGAATGAAAAGCTGCCCTTCCTCTCAGCTGCCCCTATAGAAGTAAGTGTGTGTGTGTGTGTGTGTGTGTGTGTGTGTGTGAAAGGGGGGCATATAGCTTCTGGAAGACAAACAGTGAATTTCAGGAAATAAAAATTGCAAATAAGTCCATTAGAAACACAATGTGAAACCATGGGCTGGAATAGACCAGCAAAATACACTGGCTTCCTGCAGCCTGAGGGCATAGCTAATGCATGGCGCACGCCCCCAAGCCAACAGGAAGCCACCATGAAGCTGCCCAGCCATTTACATGGCAGCAGTTTTTTGGCGCTCTAGCAACACAGTATTTAGATGCCACACATGGCAGGAGCACCAAAAAGCCATGGTGGTGAGGAAAGGGAGCCCTTTTCCTGGTGCAAAAAGAAGCAGCATTTTGCTGCTTCTTTTTGCACTGGAAGAAAGCTGGACTGAAGCCACGGGATTCAGTTGCAGTGGCCCTGATCCAGGGCTCAAAGGGGCAGAGTCACACCACCCCTTTTGGCCAGTCCGTTTCGCCCCCTTCTTTCTTTTTCTCTTTCCTGCGTGAAGCTATCTGCTCCCTCTTTTGGAAGAGAAAATTGAATTTCTCAAGAAGTCTCACTGTTGTAACATCTGAAAAACCTTTAGATGCTGCTTAAAACATGTCCCAATTATTTAAAAAAGTTTTACCTTTGTTGGAATAAAGACCTCAGATAGTTAAGTCCCAGTCTTTTGTCCCCCCTTGTCTAGAATTCCCCACTTATGACCAAAATGCAGTAGCCTCACATCTACAAAGCATATCCAGGACTAGCTGTACTGGCCATACAGGAAAGTACTGGACAGTCACATCCCAAATCCACAAAACTGCAACACTTTTCTTCTGTTTGATTTTTAACATCTTTGCCTGATGAAGAAGCCAGTTGAGCTTCAAATGCTTGAATAATCTATTTTGAGCATTTTGATTGACCAAAAAACGGTATCACTATTTTGTGGGTTTTGGATGTTATTGTACTTTGCTGTATGGCCAACATGGCAACCCCTGGATAGGTTTTCTAGAGTAGGAGGGAGTCCTTCTTACTCTCATAGCAGTTTGGGAGTTCCTCTCCCCCAAGAGTGGGGGGGGGACCCATAAACCAACCTTTGCTAAGTTCTCTTCCAAACAGCTACGATTCAGAGACATACAGTATGTTTAAGAAATTAGGCAGTTTGATTCCCCAGGGCTCTGTTCTGGGTCCCCTTCTGTTTTCTCTCTACACACTGTCCTTAGGAAAACTCATCAGCTCTTTTGGTTTTTCCTACCATCTGTATGCCGATGACACCCATCTGTATCTTTCTGCCCCTGACCTTTCTCCAAGGCTTGAACAGCAAGTTTCGTCTTGTCTCACGGCTGTCTCACAGTGGATGCGCCATCGGCGTTTGAAGCTCAGCATGTCCAAGACGGAGCTTCTTGTCTTTCCTCCTAAGCCCAACCTTCAACACTCCTTTTCTGTCTCTGTGGACAACATTTCCATTCAACCAGTCCAGCAAGCCCGCAGTCTTGGCTTTATCTTTGACTCTTCTCTGTCGTGTATCCCTCAGATCCAGACCACAGCCAAGGCTTGTAGATTCTTTTTGTACAATATTGCCAAAATCCGACCATATCTCTCCGCCTCTACTGCCAAGATCCTGGTCCATGCCCTAGTGATCTCACGACTTGATTACTGTAATGTCCTCCTGGCTGGGCTTCCTTTTTCTCACCTCTGTCCTTTAATCTCTGTCCAGCATTCAGCTGCACGCATTATCACTTCCACCCACCGCTCTGACCACATCTCTCCTGTGTTGGCATCCCTTCACTGGCTCCCTCTCCCTTTCCGCATTCAGTATAAGCTCCTGCTGTCGACATTCAAAGCCCTCCATGGACTGGCCCCTCCTTACTTATCAGACCTTCTTTCTCCTCACCTTCCCACCAGGGCCCTCCGTTCTGGTAGTCAAGGGTTCCTGTCTCAGCCCAGGATTTCCTCTGCCCCATCCCGGATTCGCCCCTTTTCACTTGCTGCCCCTCACTCCTGGAACCTTCTTCCTCCACAAGCAAGAGCCATCACTTCTTTAACCAGCTTCAAAACGGAGTTGAAAACCATCCTATTCAGAGAAGCCTTCCCAGGCATCGCATAATTGTCGCTTACTATCTGATGTTCTGTTGTTGGTTGTTTATCGATCCATTTCCTGTATTGCTATGTACTGTATATGTATTATCCTACTTGTGAGTATGTATTTTCCCTGGATAATGATTAACCTTCCATTTTGAAGCCAAGCCCTCCCTTCAGTCCATCTGCCTTGGACCAGGCCTCGGAGGTTGAGAGGAACTGCTGGACCTCTTACCCTTTCCCGTCACCACTCCCTTCTCCTTCTGTGTCATGTCTTTTTAGATTGTAAGCCTGAGGGCAGGGAACCGTCTAACTAAAAAGATTGCATGTACAGCGCTGTGTAAATTTACAGCGCTTCATAAATAAAGGTTAATAATAATAATAATAATAACTACCATGGCTCAGTGCTATAGAAATCTGGGATTCATAGTTTTGTGACCTATTTAGCCCCTATCAGGGAGCTCTGGTTTGACAACAAACTACAAATCTCAAAATTCTATAACATTGAACTATGTAAATTGATGGCAATGTATAAGCAAACAACAACTAAAATATGCAGTAAAACAATGTTAAATGTGAAAATGTGGTGTGTGTCTATGTGCTTTGGGTTGGGGGGGATTGTTGTCAAAAAGATGCTCAATTCAGTCCTTCATATTTTTGTCCCAGTTTTGTGGAAGAGAATTATGACAATCCTACATAAAATAAACTATTACATGAAAAAGACACTGCATTATGTGCAAAACCATTGTGCAAAAAGAAAAGCCAAACACGAGGTTTTTTCACAAAAATCCTTGGTGAAATGTTTGCCAAAAAAAGTCCCAAAACATGAAAAATTATCAAAAATGCACCAAAATTCCCATAATCTCACATAATGGGGAGAAATTTTTCATCATTTTTCCTTTCTAAATACAAGAATGAACTGGCATCTTTTCTACATCTCTAGCAGAAGACCCTTTTAGACCTTTGTGGCATCTCCAAAGGAAGGGAGAACTTTTTTTGTGGTCCCCATTATGAATCACTGCAGAGTGCTCTCATCTAACAGTTATGTGTGGCACAACTGGAGGGGATAGGAGCACAAAAACATGTCTGAACTGATACAAAGACTAATAGAACATAGAGGCGGGTTACATACCGCCATTTGGGACGTCCCCAGGACGTCCCAGTTTAAAAAAGGGGCGTCTCTTCTAGACGCCCCTACTCCTGTTATGGACTCTGTCCGTAACAAATGGCAGCGGCCATTCCACACGCCCGCCGCCATCTTGATGTAGCGGACGCTGTGCGTCCGCACGTCGCGCAGCGCTTATGATGTCGCAAAATTGGCGCTTCGCGGCGTCATTACTGCGACACAAGAAGAAGCTCCATTTTGGAGCTTCTTTTTTGCTCCGTGCGGGAGCCATGCGATTTGGCTGCTGCGGCTCCCTTGTGGAGCAAACAGCAGCACCGGCAGACCGCCGCAGTGGCGGTCTGTAACGGACCAGAGTGTAAGCCACTTTAAAATGAAGTTCTAACAAACACAATACAAAACCACAATAAAACACAATGCATCAAGGACAGCTGGTAAACACATCCATAAGAGAGAAGTAATACCTGTTTAAAAAACGGAAAATGGAAGGGAGCCATTAGAAAGGAACTACACATAACAGCTCAGTAGCACAGCTCATGTAAATTACACAGTTCAAAGGAGAGTCAGTTTCCTAACCTATTTCATGAAAACCTCATAATTAGTGTGAAGTACAGTGCTTGAAATGTAAGAGGCATTGATTTCACTGAAGTAAGCTTATACTTAAATCTCTCCTGTTGTAATCAATGGTCTTACTAGTACAGTATTATAATATTTACTCATTAGTACTTCACATTGTGTTCGTCAGGACTAACAGCCCAAAAGATATGCTTAGAATTGCAGCTGAAAAGAGTTCAGCATTGGCTGGATCATACCCATCATACAAAATTCACTTATCTAGCACTGAGGCATTATACAGCACAAACTACTGAGGGAAAATATTCTTCCCAAGATAAGGGAATTGGATTTAATTGAATATGATAACCCATAAAGGATAATGCTGTCTAATGTTCACTTAGTGATAAACCCAGAGTAAAAACATATTCATAAAAGGAAAGTAGTGAATAAAACAGTCTCACCAACTGTAAAAGAGCAACATTTCTCCAGCCAACCACTACTTAAAGAAAACAGTTCAAATCTCTTCTTTCATTGAAATCCCTAGGGGGTCTAATATATGCAAAGCATGGATACAAAAGACTTCCTAGTGAAGTAGCCCTATATTGAGATCAATCAAATTGTATTTTTGATTAAAATCTTCCTTGATAATTAAAAATTGTCTGTGTGTCTGTGTACATATTGTTCTGACTGTCAAAAGGCAATGCCATCTGTACAAAGGAAGAGTAAATTTTCTTATTTCTTTTCATAATCCTAGTTCTTTCAGACCCAATCTACATAAGATAAGATAATATGTAGGATAAGATAATGTTGTGACCATTGCAAGTGATCAGGTTCCTAAACTTATTTTTCCCATTATTCACATGTGGGATTCCCAGATATCATGACTTGGCAATGAGACTCAAAGCCTGGCCCTTCTTCTCCAGTCATCAGGGTGAAGGGAGAAATCTCAGGGCAAGAACACTTTAATTAAGAATGGGAATATATGTACACTTGTTGTTTTTAAATTTGAAAGACATGCGCTGTGCAATGGTGGTTGATGTATAATAAATCATACTTAGCAACATCAGTGAGGGTTATCCCTACATCTCAGGTTTTGCTTTTGAGATAGTCCTGACTTGGAAACTGTAATTGCTGCCAGTGGCAGGACCTGAACATTAGTCTTAATTTGGTCCAATTTAGTTGAGACTAACCAATAAGATTTAGAGACAGGTGTCACAATATCTATACAGAAAGTGTTCCATGTGTAGAATAGTATATTTTTCTCTTTCCCTTCTAAGCAAATCTTGCTAAGAAAAAATTGGTTTGCCTTAGGGTTGCCATAAGTTGGAAATAACTTGAAGGCACACAACAACAACAACAATTTTTCTCCTTCATTCTATGTGCCAGGCTATGCAAGGAGAGCATCTATATTTCTTCTGTGCATAGTTTGGAAGTGTGCTTCTACATACCAATTGCTGGAGAGCTGGGCTACTTGTCTCATGCTCTGCCTGTCAGTTTCCATAAGCAACTGGAGACCCACTGTGGGAAACAGAGTGATGAACCAAAAAGACCTACAGTCTGATCTGAAGGGCTCTTTTTATGTTCTTATCTAACTTCATTAGGTGTGACCAGCTTTCAGTCTAACTGTATGCAAAGCACAAGGCATCATGCTCAGACAAACAGCTGAAGTGACAATAGCAATATGGATAGTCAAGTCACATTCTCAGGGGGAAAAGGAAAAGGATAGAACCATGATCACAAGTTCCTAAATGTCGGGCTTGAAATTGAGGCAAAAAGAGGCCCAGGACCTCCTCAGATGAAAAAATGGCACAAGGACCATCATTTTGCAGCCAACAAAGGCTCTCTGATGCCCATTGTTTCTGAAATAAATCATTATGGCTGAGCAGGACATGGATATATTCCATCCTTAAGTCCCTGACCCCACCCCACTTCATCAAAGAAATACAGACAACACAATCATTGTGATCACCTGACTTACTGGAGCTTGTGACCATGCTGGCTAAGCATTTGAGGAGATGCAGTCCAAAAAGTAACTTTATCAAAGCTCTCTCTCTCTCTCTCTCTCTCTCTCTCTCTCTCTGTGTGTGTGTGTGTGTGTGTGTGTGTGTGTATCACCATGTCACTGGAAGCACATTGAAGCAAATATTTAGAACTGTGAACTTGAAGGAGTCTGGGTGGATGGGCATGCAAAGGGACATTTCTTATGAAGTAAAAATTGATGGTATGGACAAAGCACCAGGCCTCATGAGGAAAGAAAGAAAAGAAGCCATCTTATACCTCATTTCTGTCTCAGAGCTATACATTAAATGTGGAGCACGCTCAACCCTAGGGAGTGCTTATAGCATCTACTTTGTCAGCACATTCTTTGGTTGAAAACCAGAAAACAATCACACCAGTTATGAGTCAGTTTTGATCATATCAGTCACTGTGAAAGAAAGAGGGAAGGAAAAAGAAAGAGTGAAAGAGAGAAAACATTATTATTTGTACCCATTTCTTAATAATTATTTCCCTCATTTGCTTTGCTTGGTTTGGGTTTTTGTTTTTTGTTTTTTACTTGCTTTTTCCTGTGATGCACTTGTGGGGGGCCATGGTTTTTCCTAATTTATCTGAAGAAAATTCAGTCTTTTGAATTTGTAAGCTACAGATTTTGCAAACAGAAAGCTTATTTCTCTGCATTATAGATGAAAGAATCAAAGGAGAAAGCAACACATCCCAATGATGTTATGGTAAAAGAGTTGTCTTTCTTCTTGTTTTTCAAACTGGAGCGCCACAGGCAACTCACTCACTTTCATTCTGCAGCATAAGAGAGAGTCTTGCTCTTGTCATAAATTTCAGATACCTGAAAGAGGCTCAGATCCATAGCTTGAAAGTCTGTTGCTTCTGAATAGGATGTCCGGTCTTCCATTCTTTATATGGAAAATGGCCTTACATAGCCATGCATAGCAATTACAAGAGTAGATAAATATAATCCATTAAAATCAGAAGGGCTTTTGCAGTTGATTTCAATGGGGCTGAATATATTTAAAATACTGTGAAAACTATGAGAAGTAAAACAGTCTTCAAAATTGTTTTAATCCCTGGTTTCTACTCGGAAAAGAGATTTAGGGCATTGGGTGTAGGATGTGCCTTCTGAATGGCATTTGTGGATCCCTTTTCCTACACAGCTTACTAAACAGGGTTCCCCAACTCTCTGCATAGTGTTTTCAGATTAGAGTGGATGCCATGGAGTGGAAGGGACAAGGAAGTTGCCACCAGCCCAGTTACCTGCACCTAAATCTGGATTCAGTCCATTGAGTTCAATGTGCCTTACTTCCATATAAGTGCATATAGCAGGATGGGCCATACCAACAAGAACTTATTTGCATCTACATCCCCTGCTTAAAAAACGCACCCAAAATTTCCCACTGCTAGAAATTTCCAGAAACTGCAATTTTGCATTGAATTAGGTATTAGTTCCCCATTGCGCCTCACACCAGAAGCAGATCCTCAATCATTTTGGGCATTGATTTTCTTTGTTTGTTTATTTTCAGGCATAGTGAAGCATACCAACTGACATTTCACAGATGAAAAGTGGGGCAAATGTGGTGAAGCAACAGCAGAGTGTGGTCATGATAGCAAAAACTATTAAGGAGGATGAACACACAGGCTAGGAGAGATGGTAGCACTTTGCTTTTGCCTGAGCCTAAAGGGAATGGCAATCTTCTGCCTCCTTCACTTCTTTCCCCCCAATAGAATTAACTGAGTGCAAACTACTTGTTGCATTTTAAACTCAGTTTCTAGCAAAGGAAGTAAGCTTAAAAGGAGGGGGGAAGTAGAAAGAGAAGATATAAAATGGGACATTTTAAATGCATCTAACAAAGTGGGTTTAGAGAGAATTACTTGAGACTATGCCTGTTGGAGAATATAGTGAAGACTGCAGATGATACTTGAGGGGGAAATGACCCCCACATTGATTATTTTTCAGTTTTCATCATCTTTCCACCCTCAGTTTATAGACTTGCAACCTGGTACTACCTGCAAAAGTATATTGGATAATGTGATTCAAGCACAAAAGAAAAATATCTATCAGAGATATACCACAATTATTATCACATGATTTGATGGATAGGGAGGCAGGATGTAGGATAATGTACTGTACTGTGCTGGAAGAAAGAGAATGTGGCTGTCCTCTAAATCACTATAGAGTTTCTGGGAATGTGACTAATTTTTTCAGCTATAGATTAATTTCCTGAAAGGTGACTCATCAGCCTGTCCTTATAGAAATTGCTGGATGAATTCTTATTGATGCCTGTGATGGATACAAACTGACTCTATCACAAAATGTGTATATACTTTTATAGTCAGGCTGACAACACACAGCAGCTGAAGGACTCATAGCCATTAGGCAACATCTTTCCCTAATCTTTTCTGCAGCCGATAGGAATTCAACACCACCAAGTGCAGACATCAAATGAAAAAAACACATTTTTTCTTTAATAGCAAGGTGCACAAGTGTGCACACTTTGCTATATAGCAGAACCTCTAAAACAATGTGCATGTTGGTGCATATGAATTTTTTGTCTACTGAAAAACTACCAAATGGTAGTGGTGTAGCAATTTTAAACCCAAAGGCAGTGTTTTGGTACCAGCAACAGAATGTAGCCTCCACTAATCCTAATTTTGTTCTATACTAAAAGGTAGCGAGACTTGCCAGGGTTCCACAGAGGGATCTTTCCATGCCCTATCTGGAAATGACAAGGGTAGAAAATGGGACTTTCTATGTACAAAGCAGGTGCTCTTCCACTGAGCTATAACAATCTTCACCGCCTATCATTAACCTGTAAAAGATTGATAAAATCTTCAGGCCATTTTTCCATGCTTCGTGCTGCATCTAAATCTAACTCAGCATTATGTAGCACAGTCAGTGGGATGGGTCATGGTAAACTAATGGCAGGTATAAAGTATGTAAGGATATAGCAATACAGTGGATCCACAAATTGAGTGCTGAGCCCTTTTCCCTTGCCCATGTTTCTGCTTCTCTCTCTCTCTCTCTCTCTCTCTCTCTCTCTCTCTCTCTCACACACACACACACACACACACACACACACCTCCTGGCTATTTCTTTAAAATGACTGATTTCAATCTTGGAACCTCACATAGAGAAAATCTGTCAAATATCTCCTTTTATCCCTTCTCTTCATTTTCTTTAACCTTTGTGTAGGTAAGATACCACCACCACAAACTTCTTAGGTGGTGGTCTATCATTCTAAAATTCAGGTCGACTGCTACTATGTTTAGTCAGATGTGGTCGTATGCATGGGACAGACTAATATGAAACGACTACAAATTCCCTTGCACCTGTCACAAAGGCTAGCACTCTAAACCAAGACCCACATGCTTACATTACACCTCTCTTGAGGCATGCAGAGTTGGCCACAGATGCACAGATTTAATAATTATAGCTGTTCTTTTTTTGGTCCTTGTTTATTACTTTTATCTTTGCAATTAAAGCATCTAGCTGCCATAATGATAAGCACCACAGAAATACACACTGCACAATCAAACTGATTATTAGCACTCTTAATAGCAGCTGAAAAACTAGATAACAGAACCTCCTCTAATATGTGAAAGGAAAGTTAAATGCCTTCTTAGTATGAGATCAAAGTATCCAAGACTCACAGGTAGTAATGTCTGAAAGAATTTTCCACCTAGCGACTAGGAGAAATGAGTCATGTACAAAACTATGATAACAGCAAAGAAGTTTTGACCAAAGGGAGGGAGATTCAAGATGCTTTGATAGCTCTATAGAAGGCAATCTGAGCAAATAAAGTAGTGTCACATAGGCTTGTTATTACCTTAGCCCAGGGCATTCAAGATATTTTGGACTACAACTTCCATATCCCTTACCATTGGCCAGTGGGGGTTGTAGGAACTAAAGTGCCGGATTTCCCTTCCACTACATGAACATATCTACTTATCTGACAAGAATATTCTACCGTGTCAAAAAGAACACCTTTCTGAGAAGAGATGACTACAGTGGGGTTTTCTTTGTTTTTGCTGTTGTTTTGGGCAGGCTGTCAAAGACTAATTACTACTGTCTCATTTATCAAATACTAAAATACAAATACACCAGATCATAACAACTATCAAATCCTATCTAATGTTAATTAGCATTGCATGCCAAATATAATCATGGCTTTCAAACCTTTTGAGCAGACATACCATTTTCTAGAGAATCCTTAGTTCTGAATGAAGAACCATCAAAGCAATGACCAGCTGATATATAGCTTGTCCACTGCTAATGCTCTCCTTCATCATCAGTGCCCAGCCACAAGGAATAAAAAAAAAAAAGTACTTTCATAGAATCATAGAGTTGGAAGAGACCATCAAGTCCAACACCCTGCCATACAGGAACTCACAATCAAATCATCCCTGACAGATGGCCATCCAGCCTCTGTTTAAAGACTTCCAAGGAGGGAGACTCCACTGCACTCTGTGGAAGTGTGTTCCACTGTTGAACAGCCCTTACTGTCAGGAAGTTCCTCCTAATGTTGAGGTGGAATCTCTTTTCCTGTACTTTATATATTTATTTACTGTATACCAGTTTTCATTATTCCCACAACACTATTGTCATGACTCAGTGCAGATTTAAACCTGGATCTCCCAAAATCTAGTCTTACACCCACTAGAGCTCACTGGCCTTGTCAACCATCAAATACTGACAATCATACCAAACACTGAGTGTAAATCGCATTGTCAATAGCAGATGCAAAATCAAATACACTTGGTATCTAAAGGTAATTTGATATCAAAATAAGCAAAGGGGCAGTTGTTTGTAAAGCAAACTCATTTCACCATCACCATGAATGTGTGAAACACACTGATATCTAAAGCAGGATGTTTAGCAAGAATAAAGAAGAGACTTCAAAGAAGTGGCAGATTCTATGAGGCAAAATGAAACAATACAAGGCGATGCTAAAAATGGGAAATCCAACATATCTTTATTTCCTCCATTGGTGTATTCCAGCCAATTTCTAATGCACATAATAATCTGCCAGAATTTGATAATGTGGTTTAGCAGTTTATAGGGAAGGGAGAGGATCATGGAGAGAAAATGCATGAAGGAAGCACAGCTATTAAATCTACATCAATTTGAAAGACACTAAATAATATGCTGTGTCTTACCAACTTCTCTCAATTACAGAAAAGATTGATGCTTGCAAAATGATGCTGAATTGTTTTAAGACCATTTTTCCCCCAAAAAAATAAATAAACAAATAATCATGACCATGATATGAAGGAACATTTGCCTTCATAAAAATATATTTTTTTTTGTTTATCTGGAGATACACACACACACACACACACACACACATGCACACACATCATTTTTTCCATTAGTACTCATGGGCAATTTTCCCCATTAGTACAAAAACATGATTTTGTTGGATTCCAGAGTTAATGCGGGGAAAGGGAGTAAAGGAAGATTAGAAAGAAAATCTATTACATGGAAGAGATTTTAGCAGCGTCCCTTGGGTCCTGGGAGCACAGCTTAAGACAGCAATGGCTGGAATTTATTCTAAATAAATAGTCTGGCTAATTAGAAATAATTTTGATAGTACAGAGCCCTGACTAGCAAAAGGACAGGACAGGAGACAATCCTAGTTATTATAAATTTCCTCTGCTTTTTTTTTTAATCTATGTACTTTTTTTAAAAAAATGCATTAGATAGGCAGAATTATTTCTGTGTTACCCAGAGTGGATTCATTGTCCAGTGACATAGAAGCCACCAACCACCACTGTAGAAAGCATACTAATAATAATAATAATAAGTTTTTTATAGACCGCTATTCCAATGATCATAGCGGTGTACAGTAAAAAATTGAATACAATACAAACAAGGTGACAATTAAAGGAGGGAGGGCCTCTTCCTTAGGCAGACCCTGATGTTCTGGTCTGCTGATCGCTCCTCTGAGGCGAGATGAGTTGGGAGGAGGCCTCTTCCTCGCACCCTGATGTTGCTGGGTCTGCCTGATCGCTCCCTCTGAGCCGAGATGACAGTTAAGGAGGGAGGGCCTCTTCCTTCAGGCAGTCCCCGATGTTGCTGGGTCTGCCTGATCGCTCCCTCTGAGGCGAGGTGACAGTTAAGGAGGAGGGGGCTCTTCCTTCAGCAGTCCCCGATGTGCTGGGTCGCCTGATCGCTCCCTCTGAGGCCAGATGACAGTTGAAAGAGGGAGAGCCTCTCCTTCAGGCAGTCCCCGATGTTGCTGGGTCTGCCTGATCGCCTCTCTGAGGCCGAGTGACAGTTGAAAGAGGGAGGAGCCTCTCCTTCAGGCAGTCCCCGATGTTGCTGGGTTGCCTGATCGCTCCCTCTGAGCCGAGGTGACAGTTAAGGAGGGAGGGCCTCTTCCTTCAGCCAGTCCCCAATGTTGCTGGGTCTGCCTGATCGCCCCTCTGAGGCCGAGGTGACGTTGAGGAGGGAGGGGCCTCTTCCTTCAGGCAGTCCCCGATGTTGCTGGGTCTGCCTATCCTCCCTCGGAGGCCGAGGTGACATGAGGGAGGGGCCTCTTCCTTCAGGCAGTCCCCGATGTTGCTGGGTCTGCCTGATCGCTCCTGAGCCGAGGTGACAGTTGAGGAGGGAGGGGCCTCTTCCTTCAGGCAGTCCCGGATGTTGCTGGGTCTGCCTGATCGCTCCCTCTGAGGCCGAGGTGACAGTTGAGGAGGGAGGGGCCTCTTCCTTCAGGCAGTCCCCGAGTTGCTGGGTGCCTGATCGCCCCTCTGAGGCCGAGGTGACGTTGAGGAGGGAGGGCCTCTTCCTTCAGGCATCCCCGATGTTGCTGGGTTCTGCCTGATCGCTCCCTCGAGGCCGAGGTGACGTAGGGAGGGGCCTCTTCCTTCAGGCAGTCCCCGATGTTGCTGGGTCTGCCTGATCGCTCCCTCTGAGGCCGAGATGACAAGTTGAGAGGGAGGGGCCTCTCCTTCAGGCAGTCCCCGATGTTGCGGGTCTGCCTGATCGCCCCTCGAGCCAAGATGACAGTTGAGGAGGGAGGGGCCTCTTCCTCCAGGCAGACCCTGATGTTGCTGGGTCTACTTTCAAGAACACATTTTTAATTATTCACAAGTAATATCTCCAAGATATCTTCCACTGTGTGGGAAAACAGATGGGATGGAAGGGGCGACTTGAAGCCACCCTTTCCAAAGACAAACTGAGGCTGTGGCAAACACATGCCACGGCCCCAATCTGCCTTGAGGCTGACCAGAAAAAGAGAAGATAAGATCTGCTCCTTTTTCTACCAGGGAAAAGCCCTGCCATGGCCCCATTGCAGCTTCATGATGCTCTGGTGGCATGCAGTGTGTGAACACCACATCACCAGAGTGTCATGAAGCTGCACACATCTGGACAGCCAGGTGGCTTCAATCCAGCTTACTGGCATCATTGGGACATGCAGCATCTAAACATCATGCACCAATGAAGCCTGGAAGCAGACTTTCTTGGGCCATCTGTTCTGGCCCTGTTATCTTGAGATGATAACTGAGCACATTAAGATATGAATGTACAGTGGGCCCTTGATATCTGCTGGAGTTTGCTCCAGGATCCCTGTAGATACCAAAATTTGTGGATGCTCAAGTTCCATTATATACATTGGTATAGTAAAATGGTGTCCCTTACATAAAATGGCAAAATCAAGTTTTGCTTTTTGTATTTTTTTAAGTGAATATTTTCAAACCATGATTGGTTAAATCCATGGATGCAGAGGGATTGTTGTATTGCAAAATCTTTCAAGAACATACTTTTAATTATTCACTAGTAATATCTCCAAGATATCTTCCAGTGAGATCTTCAACTGCTAACAGCACGCCAAGATATGAATGAAGAGGATGCACATTTGTGAGACATAAAACCATCTTGATCCTAAGTAGGCTTACTCAGAATTAAGTCCTTGTATATTCAATAGCATTCACTCCAAATAAGTGAGCATAGAAAGATAACTGTAGAAAGGATTGGGCTTTAGGGCTGCAGTCCTAAACAGATTTGCTTTGAAGCCTATCCATCTGAAACAAAGAGAACAAACAGTGCATCTCCATCTTATGAATATTTTCACAGAGGTTAAGTCTTACCATATTCAGGGGGCTTGGTGTCAGACAATCCATGCAGAAATGTTGCAGTGTAGCAGCAACTTCAAACACAACTTACCGTAACTTCCTTGGCAGTTCCAAAGAATCTTATTCATGAGTAATCAAAACAGGCCCAACTGCGTTTAATTGAGTCGCTTGTACTAACCATATTTGTGTCACATATATTTTGATAGAAAAATGGAAGGGAGGTTTTCAGGAAACATGATTTATAACAATTGCTGAATAACAAATAGTCATATTGCATGGAATTGCCTGTGACCTGGCTTTCTTATAACTAAAAAAATAACCAAAGAAAAATCCCTACTAACAGACAGTTACTTGTTTGAACTACACCCAAAACTTGGCAATACAGTCAACCCTTCTTATACACAGATTTTTTATACACGGATTCAAGCATACACGGTTTGAAAATGTTCCAAAAAAGTATAAATTTCAATTAGCAAACCTTGATTTTCCAGTTTTTATAAGGGACACCATTTTGCTATGTCATTATATTCAATGAGACTTGAGCATACACAGATTTTGTTATACACGGGAGGTCTTGGAACCAAACCCCAGAGTATAACAAGGGTCCACTGTATTTCTTTTGGATTACAACTCTCACACTCCCCAACTAGAACTGCCCATGCTTGCTGAGAGATTCTGTGGACTACATACCCAAATATATACAGTGTGTGTGTGCGTGTGTGTGTGTGTGTGTGTGTATACACTGTGTATATATGTATATATATATATATATATATATATACACACACACACACACACACACACACACACACTGTATACACACACACACACACACACACATACCTAGCTTTGATTACAACTTTTGGATTCTCCTAAACTGCAACATTAAAGGCAAATGCCATTTTCTTCTGAAATGATCATGTCCAGAGGCAAATAAACACATATAAGAAAGGATAATGTTACTTTGTTTTATTTATCTTCTCAGGCTGGACAGGTCCCAAATCCCACCAGGTTCCAAATAGTTAATCCAAATAAAGGCATAAAATGGTTCAAAAAAATATTCCATGATGTAGCATGATGAACCAGGTCCAGTATAGAAGGAGCAGCAATATGAACAGATGGTATTTTAGTAAGAGAAATAGCCATGTTACTCTGTAGTATCAGTATGCAAAAGGATCTTGTAGCACCTCTGAGACTAACTGTGCAAAAGAAGTTGTATCATAAGCTTCAGTTCATTGTTGTGGTTTGCCTTTAAGTGATTTCTGACATGCAGCCTTATAGTGAACCTCTCCAGGGGTTTTCTGGGACTGACTGTGTGTGACTCGCCAACGGTCACCCACTGGGTTTCTTTAGGTCTACTTCCTCAGAGTAAACTGTTACCCAGGAAGGACCTTTACAATTAGACCATATGAATAGCCATAGAAATTTGTGAAAAAGTTCAGTTTTAACTCTGGTCATTGATGGAATTTTAGTTACTACAGCTTTATCAGTGGACTATACTCCACTTGCAAGTATGCTAAAACCAGTAACTGTTAATTTCTAGTCAGAAAGCAATGGGAGTGCTAAATGTGAGCAATCAGCACTTCAGCAAAAAGGATCTAAAGGGTACAATTCTGTTCCCTTCCAGTGTCTTAGCAGTTCTCCCCAAAGGTTAATATGCTCTAACCTTCTGTAAAAACTTGACCAACTGAGTTGGACTACCATCAAAGACAGAGATAGTGAATTGGGGATCAATGAAGCTTAGTTAGAATCCCCCAGATCAAAACATACAGATTTACTTAATTATGAAGCTGGGTTTATAACATACACATAGAATATTATATGTCAGAGTGAGAGACATAAAGAAAAGAAAATGTTCCTGACTTTAGTATATTCTGGCCAAGGCAGGAACAAGTTTTTAAAAAATTAGATATAATCCAGACTATATAATACAGTATATTTCTAATTATGCATGCTATCATGTTTGATTGACAATAGGTTCATAAACATTCAAGGCACATGGCTTACTAGTCTAGCAGTTTGTTTGTTGTTGTTGATGATAACTAGCCTTGAGTTGACCTTGATGCATGGTGATTTCATGGATGAGACCTCTCCAAGATCCCCTGTCCTCAACCTCTCTGCTCAGGTCCTGCAGGCTCAGGCCTATGACCTCTCATAATAGAATCTAGCCATCTCGTGTGTGGTCTTCCTCTCTTTCTCCTGCCCTCTACCTTTCCTAGCACCATTGTCTTTTCTAATGGGTCAAGCCTTCTCATGAAATGGCCAAAGTACGGCAGCCTAAATTTGGACAACTTGGCTTCCAGTGAGAGTTTGGGCTTGATCTGTTCTAGAACACATTGTTTTCTTGGCTGTCCACAGTATCTTCAGCAGTTTTCTTCAGCACCACATCTCAAATGAGTTGATTCTCTTTCTAGTGGCTTTTTTCACTGTCCAGCTCTCACATCAATCTATATATGGTGATGGGGAATATGGTAGCTTGGACAATCCTCACTTTAGTATTCAGAGTTATATCTTTGCTCATTAGGATATTGTCCAGTTCTTTCATAGCTGCTCTCCCAATTCTACTTTTTCTTATTTCTTGACTGCAGTGTCTATGCTGATTAACATTTGATTCAAGGCACGGAAACCCTGATTAATTCAATTTTCTTGTTTTCTATGATGAATTCTTGTAGATCTTCCATGGGCATTATTTTTCTTAATGTTCAACATTAAGCCTACAATGACACTTTCTTCTTTAACCTTCCTCAGTAATGATTCCAGATCCTTGCTGTTTTCTTCAAATAATGTTGTGTTGTCTGTGTGTCTTAGGTTGTTGATAGTCCTTCCTCTAATCTTCACTTTCCTGTTTCTGAGTCTAGGCCTGCTTTCCATACTATGTTTTCTGCATACAGGTTGAATAAATAGAGTGATAGTATGCAACTCTAAAGTTACTGAAAGTGAGAAGCAGGTCAAGATGAGAATCCAAAATCTTTTGCTTGGAAATGTTCAAAACTTGGAACACATGAAAAGGTAAACCTTCAGACTAACTAAGGTTTATTGCTCACTGTGTCAGCAATAACAATTTTCCAGCCTAGGAAATGTTGAAATAATCTCTTTTTTTGTGTGTATAGATTTTTAAAAGATGACAGCTGGAACAATGTTACAACCATGGGTAGTTGACAGAACACTTTGCTGAACACCGTGCTATGAAAAGTATTTTCATTTTCTGGCTGCAGACATTTGCTTTCTGTGTGCATTCATGAACACCATGTATTCATTTATTTCACTTTGAATTTAATGTTTTATGCATAATTGATTATTTTTACCTACAGAAAAGAATCAATAATGCAGAATAACTACCGAGTTTTAACCTGGAACAGTGAAATAAATGTCACAATACAATTAGCTGCGAACTAAGGCTGTTTTACCTGGATGCCCCATCCATCTGAGTGATCAAATGGAAAATTATTGGGAAGGTAAGGTCTATAAGGAGAGGCATAACATGGCTGGTAAGTGATGAGGATTTATATAAACCTGTTTATAGTCCTGTAGTGCATGGACGCATTAAGTTGAAACTTTGCCATTTAGAGGCAGTTTTGATATTCTCTTTCATCAGCAACATTGGTATCTATGCTGCTTAAAATATCCTCGTTAATAATATGGGCAGGCGGAGAGTTTCAATATTGTATAAACAGCATCAGCCTTCATAAAACAGAAGTGAGCAAAGTACCTCACTCTAGATCAGGGTTGGGCAAAGTGCAGCTGATGGGCCTCCTGTGGTCCCTGAACAACACTACAGTGGTTCCTGAAGCTCCCACTAGTCCTTCAAAGTCCTGCAACATCACCCCCACCACCCCATTTTTTTAAAAAAAAGAGCAGTTTGAGGGCAATTGTCATCCTCAAACCACAAAGTAAGTCTCTAGGATTAGGGAAAAATGCAAACATACCCCCACTCCACCCTCACAATCATGCCAGAACATCATATTACCAGCAATACCACTGCCTTTCTCTGCAATCCCTCTCAAAGTGGCAACAGGAAGTTCCTGTTGCCTTTTTGAGAAGAACTACAGAGCAATTATGGATGTATTTGGCTTCACTCCATAGGGACTGGGGGGGATCAGATCCTGGGCACCGCATAGTTGCCCACGCTTACATTAGATGTTAGACTGCAACCATCATCCTCTGCCAAAATAGCCAATGGCAAAATATGCTAGGTATTGCAGTCCAATAACATCAACTCACCCCTGCCATGAAGTGTCCATACTGAAACATTTTTTAAAAGCCCATACGTAATGAACAATTGATATTCAAGCAACATGAATGTATGCTGGTTGCAAATGTCTTGGAATGCATTTAAGGTTGTGCATCGGTGATAAGAAGAACATAACAAAAATAAGATCTCTACTCAATCAAACTAGACGATCATCTAATCAATCCAGTATTAAGTTCCAACAGCAGTCAAACAAAGGCCTACAGCCTGTTCAGGAATTCACCTGAACATATAGAAGGCTAAATTTGAGATAATAATGCCTTCAAATGCCCCAAGCACCGAGAAGTAAGTTAGATGTTTGTACATTGAGTGTGACATTCTTAGAGGGCTTTGCAACCATGTTTGGCTGAACGGAAATAAAGAGCTCCTGGAAATGGGAACCATCTCCCATTAAGGTTCCGGATCATAGGAAATCTGCAACTACATTCAGCCAAACCATTCACAAAACCCTCCTCAGTCATTCAGACTCAATCCACAAAGGCGTGTAAGGCTGTTGGGTGAATGGGGATGCCTGTGAAAGGGTTCACATGCATGCCTGAAGCCCCTCTCAAATATTTAGCCTTCAGGAAACCACTGAACAGGGCTTGCATTCTGCTCTCAAACAGAACACTAGAGAAATAGTACTTTCCAACTTAAGCTTCTCAGCGTCTGGAATTCAGAAACATGCTGTATTTTTATACACTTACAATTTACAGTTTCCTACAATATGAATTCATTTTGTGTGTGTGCGTGTGTGCGCGTGTGTGCACAAACACTATACATATGACAAACAATAGACTAAAGATGAAATCCAATGCATATATGTATAAAAGTAAACCACACAGAACAAAGTGGAACTTGCTTCAGAGTAAACATGTATAGGAATATATACTGTAAGTATGATTTGGATACAAAAAAACCTCATTTTCAATTAACTTCCCTTATCAGAACTAGTAGGAGCCCATCTTTGAAAAGTCATGTAGGAAAAGGAACAGCAGTGACCTTAATTTGCCATAGAAATATTTGATGGGTAAGAGAAGCTGCTCCACTAATATTGTTGAAGCGCTATATACTGCTTAATGAGTGAGAGGTCTAAAACCCAGAGGCACTGTGTTAATTACAAAGGGATGTTTAATGAAGAAGGCCATAATTATCTAACCTTGTCATCTACAGAATTAACAAGGCATGATAATGAAGGAAAGTCACAAAGCAGACACTTCTAAGTCAAATGTGCATACGCAATTTTTATATATAAAATTTCTGAGTGTGCATACACATTATGAGCACATTATAATTTTGTTTATGTATACATGAAGTGATGAACATGAGCTAGAGGCTGAGTTTAAGAACATCTAAAATGCCAGATGTTCACACATTTTGATTATTCTTGTTAATGTATTAATTAATGGGAGGTGAGAGGGAAAGTTAATCATTTTAATCCAGTGAACTAAGTAGAGAGCTTACAAAACAAGAAGGTACAGATGAGAAAGATATCTCTCAATGCAAACACCTCTGAATGTGCATAAAATAATTTCAAGTGAAATTTAATCGTGAGACCATATGGCAAATGTTTCATTTATTCGTGTTAAGAATCCTAAACAAACACATAAAAGGAACTCATATCCCAATGTGGGGCTTAGCAGAACAGCCGCAGCTTTTTATAACTTAACTTTAGTGACTTATTTTTGCTGTAGATTTCATTAGAAGGAACACTTTGTTTAGGCATCTTCATTGGCAGCAAAAGTACTAGAGATACTTTAAATTCAACACAGCATAAAGAAATAGAAGGCATGGCTTCAGAAAGCTCATGTGTTTTTGCAAATATATGCAGATGCATATGTATAACAAAGCAATTTACATTTGCCCAAAGTCTCAAAGTGAGTGTATTTGTTTTGATCAAAACTTATAATAGGTTTATCGGTAGGACATAAAAACAATGTCTGCCTTCAAGTAAACAGCAGTGGTTGCAGGCTGCTGCAATGAACCCCCTTTCCACAGATGTACTGGCTTTTGAACACCATGAGGACTATGTAAACACTTCCATCATATTACTCTATTTTTTTCCAGGCTTTGCCACAAACCCAGATGCCCACTCTGCCCACACATCTACTCAGGAAATGTCATCACAGGATCTAATCACATCACCAACAATATTAGAGGGACTGTCATTTGCTCATGCTCTAATGTGATACATGCCATCCTTTGTCAACAATGCCCTTCAGCAGTCTACACAGGGCAAACAGAGCAGTCTCTGCACCAGATGATAAATGGACACCAGATGATAAAGGGACATTATTATGGGAATACACAAAAGTGGGTTGTAGAACACTTCAGTCTTCTTGGGCATTCCATCCTGGACCTCAGAACAGCAGTCTTGGAACAACTACTAGTCCTACAAAGGAAGATTGGAAAGAAAAACAGCAGCATTGGAATTTATCCACAAACTCCAGTCTATCGACACCAGGCTGAACAGAAACTATGGTTTCATAGCCCCATAGTGCCCTCTTGGCCAGTACATCATAACTTTTTGGTTCCCACCAGCATCACACTACATTCCAATAACTCCCACCACCATTCATATGGTTATCTACTCATCTTGGCTTTAGGGAGCATCCTTCCTCTTGCCTTTGTTCCCTAATTACCAGCCTTAAAATTGAACATGTCACCTTGTTATCATACCACAAGTTTTGCATTTCTATTTCTATTCTAACATACAGCCTGCTTATATAAGTCTGTTCCTGGACCCTCTAAGTCATGCACCTAAAGCAATACATTGTAGTCTAAAGAAGCTTCTGCTACCAGCATCTTTCTTTCAGATGGTCTCAAAGGGGTCTCAAAGATCCCTTTGCATGCTGATTTTACAGACTTAAATGGCTGTCTTTGATTTTTCGTAGGGTTGTATTCTTGCCAGTATGAAATATCTCTCTACATTGTAAATTGGTATGCAAGGCTTATAAGAGAACATTAATCCCCTTTCTAGAACACTGCCAAAAACCCAGTTTTTTTTAACTGTAAGAATGATTGGTCTGCAGTGTTAGTTAAGAAACAATGTCCTCCTGTATCTAAAATGGAGCAAAACCTTGAGCTTGAACATCCCCAACAGACACCAGTCCTACATCAACAAGGGTCCAATGCCAATACCCAACCCCAGTTACATTGTCAAACAGCTCTGTCAATGAGAGCTTTTCCTTCCTTATGTTCAATTGAGAGGGCAGATATCAGAAAGGAAGGACAGCCTCTGATCAAGACCATAACTTGGAAAAGTTACATTCTGTACTACCGTTCCTAAAATCTGGGTGACTCTTTCAAATAAGTAACTTTTTCAATCCCTCATCAGGTAGTAGATCCAGCTCATTATCAAGAAATCCAGTTCTGAGCATGTACCAATAGTGGCTGCAATCCTTGCTACCCTTTTCTGGTGAATGCCAAAAACATAAGAGCAGAACTGGAATATTGGAATGGCTTTCAATATAAATCAGAAGAAGAGTAAAGGCTTAATGGCAAGGCTACCTGACTCAGAATAATATCATGTATTATGAACCATGAAAGATTGACATTAGGAACATATATTTGTGTTCCTATTTGGGCCCTAAACAGTATTGCTAAAGAGTATATAGATCCAGAGTCCAGCACTGATTCCAATTGATTACAGCCATAAAGTACTGTAACCCATGGCCAATTATTTGCTAGAAGTGGGAAAACCCACCTGCACATGAGATGCAAAGAAGCATCGTCTTATAGCTACTGGCTCATTCATGCATTCTAGTTATCCAATATTATACCTGACAATGTGATCTTGAACCCATAATACATGCTAATTACACATATGTACTATTAATTGCTAATCTATAATATATTATATTGCATCCCATTTCATGAAAGCAGTAAATCAGACAAATAGGGAGATAGATAAACATACACTTATAGACTGTAGAAGTGACCTATGGAAGAGGTCACTTTAAAGAGAGTCAAGGAAAAGAGGATCATATTAAAAGGTGTTCTGCATAAACTCATGTGTGGATTATGCCAAAACAAGTCCCATGTAATCAGTGAGACATATTCCTATGTAAGTGTACTTAGGACTACAACCTTACCAATGTAGAGAGCTTCAAAAAAAGCCATTAAGACTTCCCATCTATCGAACTCTGCCCAAGGTTATTAATTGGATTACAGTATTTGGATTTTAGCATGTTAGTTTTAATTTTGTACTGTTTAATCTTGTTTTAAGGGGGTACTATGTATATATGGATGTATTTTAGCTTGTTGTATGCCACTATGATTGCCTGGCAAAAAGCGGGATAGAAATAAAAAAATTATTATTATTATTATTATTATTATTATTATTATTATTATCATCCCAAATATGCTTGGCATGCAAAATTGTCCAAATGACATCATTCTTGTGATGTATGCTGTGTTGTTGTTGTTGTTTTTGTTGCTGCTACTGCTGCTGTTGTTTCATACCTTAAGGTAAGTCTAATGTATGGAAACCCTATCGTTAGTGAATTTTATTCAGTGGAAGTTTGCCATTGCCTTCTGCTTAGGCTGAGAATGTGCAATTTGCCCAAGGTCACTTTCTTGGTTTCCACTGCAGTGTGGGGATGTGAACTGTGGTCCCCCAGAATCCTATTCCAACACAGTATACCACAGTAATGCTCTGTCAGTAATGGAACTGTAATGGAAATATATGGATATATTCTAGTATTTTTTGAATCAATATATCTGTTTCAGACACATACTGGAGGAGAGCACTCAGAAGCAGGAGCAAATAATTGCATATGCATAACTACTTTGCCACACAGTTAATTGCAGTATGATAAAATAGAGGTAATGAATAGAAATAACTTCATTTTAATAATGTATGCAGTGGAAGCATACTACTCAATATGTATGTGTTCACATTGCATTAGTGGTGCACAGCTCTTTACTATATGCTACTCATGCAGAATGATCATTGAAGAAAAACCAAGAGTTACCTAGATGCATTCTGATGTAGCACTTCACCTCTTTTGCTGCAATTTTTTTTAAAAAAAGAAAACTTAGTAATGTTAAGAAGAGAGATGCTGGCATGAGATTTGCCATCTTCAATGATGTACATGTTGTTATTTGGCCTTGTGTCAAGCATTCCAAAAATTCAGCTATAGCCTAGTTTAGACTTATGCTCTGACATTTTCTAGGTCTTGACGATCCTTATCTTTAACACGGGTCCATTCTGTAATTTCTGTTAAATTACAAAAATTCATGAGGCCAAAGGAAATTGTTCTCATTATTATTATTTTTATTATAAAATCATATAACTGACATGGTATGGGTCTTAATAACCTACTATATCATTGAAACTACAATGGACATTTTAGGTAGTACATTCAAATGGTTCATGCACTCAGTGAGACATAACATAAAGTATAATCTAGCATTACAAAACAAAGATTCTTGCAAATTCACAAGTATTCTAATTTTATAGCCCTGTTAAGAACTCTAAAGCTGCATCTTTCTGCTTGTTCCTATCTACTACCATCTTGCTTGGCTGGCTACTGAAGGATTACACAAAAGAAGACAAGTGGTGACACAGATGTGTTTTAAATTCACAGATGCTAATTCATATGTATAGACACAAATTTGGAAATAAGTGTTCAAATTCAAAATACAGAACATCTCGCCTACTCCAACAACTCTCATAGTGGAAAAGACTCAGGCTCGGCATCCTGTATGTCTGCTTCTCAGACTGCTGTTGATTATTTCTGTCTGCTATCCTATGTACTAACTATGATGCAAAACTTCATTCTTATGGTTCTTTACATTTCAACTACAGTTGCACTGGACAGCCCTAGAAGAGGATATATGATCACTCCGTCCATTAGCCCTGAGAATGAAACCAGCCTGGCATCAACTGTCTCCACTGTATGTGATCCCATGTTCCAAAGATGCACATGAATGTTGGGAGCTACTGGACTGCAGCTATGAGGTACTGCATTATATGATCCTGATGTACACTATTTACTATTGAGGGAAGACAGGATTGGGGCCACTGGATGCCTGTCTATTTGGTATGTAGGACCTTGCTTTGTTTTTCTGCATCCTCTGTAATCTTCTGTGCTTGTAGTCCAACAGAAAGGGAGTGCTACAATTCACTTCTCCCAATTGCTGGGTGCAACTTTACCTGCCTAACTCTGCATCCTATGTTTTGCATGTCATCGGGACTGGTGAAATTTGCCCAAATGAGATATAATGCTCAACACAGTTTCTAGCCTCCAACATTTCCAACAACAGAAATTCCAACAACTCTCTCTCTCTTTCCAAATTAAATAATATATATTATTAAAACGTCAATTAAACTAGCTTTAAAATGTCACAATAATAGCAAACAAGCAATAAACTAGTAAAAACTCCAGCACGTCAATTTAAAACCATTTGACTGTAACAGGGCTTTGATTGCTGAAGGGCTGCTTGAATAGAAAGGTCTCTGCAGTAAAACTGTTGTTGTATTTGTTGCAAGGGTTATAGTACCACACTATCTATCCAGTGATAAACCTTTCAGTGAGAGTGGAAGGTAATGGCTGAAAAATGATAGATCTGATTTTCAGAGATAACATGAATACTCTCAAGAGGCAAGCTATATTCCACCTAGTTCTATTCCTGTGACCTTCATTCATTTTAATGGAGCTTGTATAAAAGTTGGCTCTGCCTGGAGATGTTCCAGCATCAAAATAATGCCAGCCATTCTAACTCAAACTCCTCTTGAATCACTACAGAATGACTTGGAATGTTGTACCTAAAACAGAGCAGAGAATGATCAAACAGAGGCAAGTGGCAACATGTAAATGGAAGGCAACATGATATAGTTTACCATTTTCTTGGTTTAAGGAAAGTTGAAGGGGAAACCAAATTGGCCATATAGTCCATCCCCAATAATCCTAAATCACCTTTCTTTGGCTTGTTTATAGGTACAAAATACATTATGGTAGCTTTCAAAGCTCCACAGTATTCTTCATCAAAAATGGTTAAATAGTGTGCCAGGAAAGAAAAGAGACAGCATGGTAGTCACATCATCTGTATTTTGCCTTGAGATGTTTTCAGAAGTATAAAATATCAAAGCAAAATGCAGATCCTGCAACCACAATTCTATCACTTCCCCTTCCCCTGCATCTTTACCATCTGCCCCTGATAAAGAAGATTGTGGCATTTCAAAAGCTAGTGTGATATATTTTACACCTTTTGGTTGGCCTCATAAAAGTATCCACAAAATGTATTTAGGATTCTGACAAATCAGTACTGCACTACTGATGAACAAAATTGCCATCTGTATGTTATCAATAATTAATAATACTTAAAGTCTGCATAGTGCCTTCAAGAATTCAAAACAGTTTGTAAGCATTACCTAGAATTCTATAAGGAAATGATAATGGCGGTGGTGGTGATGATCTCTCTCATTGCCCTTGGGAGGCTGAAAGTGTATCTTAGCCTATTCAGGGAAGCCATGACAGATTCAAACCAAGGGCTTCCTGAGTCATGGGCTTCACCTACACTGCAGAATTAATGCAATTTGACATCACTTTAATTCAATGCTAGGGAATTCTGGGATTTGGAGTTCTGCAAGATATTTGGCCTTCACTATGAGAGAGCTCTGGTGCCATGACAAATTGTAAATCCCAGGATTCCAAAGGAAGGAGCCATGACAGTTAAAGTGGTGTCAAACTGCTTTAATTCTGCAGTGTGACAGCAGTCTCTGTTTCTTGTGCGCTTGAAATGTGTTGGTGGTGACAGAAATAATGGAGCCACTGCATTAGGTTGCTTTAATATTACTGATGGACAGAGAAGGGGGGGGTGTTTGTTTTTTTTAGTTGGCTGTCCAGATTCTACAAGGCAAGCAAGAGGGTTTAGACACAGAAGGGAATTAAAAGCAGTACTGTACTATACGAAAGAGCTAAACTGGGACCTGAAAAGCTCACTTCAGGAGAAGGGAGACAAGACTAACCAGCCAAACCATAGGTTTTTGGCCTTATGCAACTCTAATAACTGCTGTATACAAAGCTAGCAATATTGCTTTCCACTCCTTTGAAAACCAATGGGGACTCAGTCCCATTCATCGAGCTCAAAGTATAAATTCAGTGATGCTTTAAACTCATTTATGATAGCACTTGATCATCCACTAAGCTATTCCATGTTCCAATAACTCTTTTTCCTTGGCTCTTAACATTTTCCAAGTAATCAGAGAGACAATTCATTCAAAGCATTAATATTTGCTCACTACAAAGAGGAACTCGCGGTATCATAATTCACCTGAATTTCACAGGGCTGAGAGTGTTCAGTAGGATACTGTTGACTAGTCATGCATGGGGCTGGGTGTAATAATACAAGACCAACTGTGCTTGGGTAAGCAAAACTTCATCAAAATAAGATTTCTTCCTGGCTGCTATTGCTTTCCAGACATTTACAAATGAGAGGACATACTTGCATTTGTTTCCTGTACGAAAAGCTCAAATATGTTCACATTCTTTGCTTCCCTCCTTCCAACTGCAACAATGTACCTTGTCTCTTGATATAAATTACTGGGTGATATACAAACCCTTGGCAACAGAGGTATGAACAGACAACTTTCCGACATCAATGTGTTCAAATCTCTGTGTGTATTTGCATACCAAGTTTTACATTTCACCATTTGATATTGTTCGTAGCCTTTTCTCTGATAAATTTAAGTACCAAACTGTATGGATAGAATCAATGGTACACAGGTGCTGTAACTATGCAGTGCAAGTGCACTCATAGGAGATTATCACATGGGGAAAAGGATGTCCTTGTCCCGTCCTTTTCCTGTCCTTATCGCATGAATGCAAAAAGATTTTCTGACAATGTCACATTTATCCTGTAATTGTCCCGTCATTGGACTGCAATTGACCGCAATCGTGCAAAAGGCTTTCACATGACATTGTGCTTATTCTGTCATTGTTCCGTCACTGAAGTGGAAGTGTCCTGTCATTTTGTATTAACTGGAGTTCGAGTTAATTTAATTCCGTTTCAATGATGGGACAATGACAGGATAAGCATGATGTGTCTGAAACAGTTTCACACGATTGCAATAAGGACAGAAGAAGGACAGGACAGCCATTTGCTGCGCTCTCGACCCCATCCTGCCCCCATGTGATAATCTTCATATGGCAACCCTACAATAGTTCATGAAATAAATGTCATATCTTTTTGTGATGTTCACATACATGATTGGTCTAATAATCTTTTTGTGCTTCAGGGAAACTGCTCCTTAACCACATAGGGGATGGTTTTTTGTTTTTTAAAAAAAAGGAGTAATACAATTTAATGTATCAAATTACTGGAGTTCAAGAAATGATAACCAACTGGACTGTTAGCAGAAATGTAGAACTAAAGAGGCCCCATGTGATATAGGGGTTTGAGTACTGGACTAGGATTCTGGGAGACCAGCATTTAAATCCCTGCTTCGCCATCTAAACCCACTGTGTGGCTTTGGGTAGGTCACAGTCTCTCAGCCTCAGAGGAAGGTAATGGCAAGCCTCTCTGATAGGTTCACTTTAGGGGTGTCATGAGGAGGAAACAACTTAAAGACACACAAGAACAAAGAGTTAAGGCTTGCTGGGGCACCCAAACTTTTCAGTTTGCAGTGACAGTGATGTCTATTACCCCACTTTCTCAAACACCCTTACTCTTTGAACTCTCTGATCATAGTGACAGTTGTCACCGTAGCCACAAAAAGGATTTATTTTCCTAGTAGCAATATGTATTGTGAACTATAATTGTCATAATGCAATGTATGTTCTCTGGCCTTGTCCTAAATGGGTAATTCAGATACATTAGCTTTACAGAAAACCTGCTCTTTGTGAAGATGAATACTTTTATCTCTATCTGTTGACTCTGAGAGAAAGTGTTTCTTCTTAATCCTTAATTCTAAGAAAGTGATCCCCCCCACCTTCCTCGTAAGTGTGGCTATGGGAAATGTCATGGTGACTCCACTTTAACACTTAACAGTTTGCTAGAGATGTAAATGCTCAACTATTTTGTCCTTTTGTGGAAGGATGAATAATTACTTTTATGGTACTTTTCTTCTTACTGCAGAAGAAAATAAATATTCTTTTGCAGTATCTCCCACCACCTCCATCATTTGAATGCCCCACACTGTTGCAGAGAAAACAGGAAAAATAAAATTAAAATTAAAAATGTGGTGATTATGCAAAAATCCTACATTTTACACAGGTAAAAAAATTCTTGCACAAAACCCAGAATTTTTGCTCAGGAAATCTATTTTCTGAACTTAAAATGGAAGGGAGGGGTTGCATATGTTTTTCTATACAGATAATTTCTCTGTACCATTTTTGAACATTCAGATATTGGGGGAAATGATGCAAGGTTTTCATTCATTATTCTTCCTGAAGAGGTTTAATCCCAACTGTTTGGGAAACCTGTTTTTCCATTAAAAGAATGTGTTTTCCAACCCTATACTACTCCATTGCCCATTAGTGTTTAGAAGGAAAACGTCATTTGAAAAACATTTGTGTAAAAAAAGAAAAGAAACCAAATGTGCTTCCAAGCTAAAACACACACACACACTCACACACACACACCACCCCTGCAAGATAGAGGGGGAACAAAATGATTCAGCATTGGGTTTTAGTTATGCATTTTAATTTAAGTTATGCTGAAACAGAAGTAGATTATTTGTATCCTGCCCTCTAGGTTTGTTTTCTTAACTCTTTCTTTGGTCACTGTTCTCAGATAGATTTCTATATCTGAGCTTCCTGCCTCCCCCCACCCCCCAAAGCAAACAGTAGGATGCCCAACAAAAGAGAGTATCTATGAAGAGGCCTATGGTGTATATTTCCAACCTCCAGAGATGCCACAGCAGAAATGCTGCAGTCCCTTGTGTTTTTTTTTTTCCTATCACCGAGAAGTGCATAACCCACAATAATTTAAGAATGAATTTTCAATTAGATACATTATTTATAGGGTACCTAGGAAACCTATCATTTCTTGCTACCTGTGGGAACTCTACATTTGAAACACATGCGCTATGGGGGCTGCAGGGCCCAATCTTGTCACAAAACTAGTGATAAATAATCAGCTGCACATAGACATGAATGTGCAACTATCACGGCATTAATATTCATCAGAGTTTTCCAGCAAAGCCCTGTGAGGGAACAGTTAACTAGAAATCTTGTTTAGGATGCTGGTTCAATAATCAGGTGTCTGAAATAGAATCTGGCAGACCAAAGGCATGGGTTAGAGGCAGAGATCAGACTATGCCTATTATTTTAATTCCCTAAGCAGCAAGGATGTCAAAGCCAATCTACAGATACCATTACTGCCCAAGGAACCCAATGATGACAACTCTGGTGTAAAAATTAGCAGTTTCTAGCCATCACCAGAAGGAATTATCCAACTGTTAAACAAACACCTGAGATTAGCATACATGGTACCTCACCTAACTTTGTTTTCCTAGGTTTCTATAGCGGGACATCTGGTGCCACTGTGGGAAAGTGATGGATTCTCACCCTGGGATGCCAGCAGTTTCAGGAAAATTGCCAGCAAGAAGTCCTGTTTCTCTTTCCATTGTTGTTGTTTTGAACAGACTCGTAAGAAATTAAGTGCCAGGCACCTTGCCATCCAGGACTGGATTTGCAGTGGGGGGAAATGTTCCTTGTCACCTATCGCTCTGTGCAATAAATCATCACCTGAAAAAAGACAGGGCACAAGTGCTTTTCAAAGTGACACAAATGCCTAACTATTTAAAGCCAGCTGGACAAATTGATACCCTGGTCTTATGCAGCCTTCCCTTCTGATTCATAACCAGCAACAAAATTAACCCCTAACAATACACAGTTAATTTGTCATCCATGAAGAAGTCAAATGAAGTCAGATATAGAGCATCTGACTGTACTTCCTCCAGCAGAGTAATTCTCTTAACAGGAGTGTGCTTGGTCACTCTTTCCATTTAACCTCAGTTAGTATCATAAAATCATAGAATTATAGAGTTAAGATGGACCTGAAGGGTCAACTGGTACAACCTTCTACTGATGCAAAACTGCACAGCTATTGCATCCCTAACAGATGGGCATTCAAGCTCTATTGGACATGGAATTAATCCTTACTAGAGAAATACAGATTTTACAATCTCTTCCTTCCAATTTTGTTACATTTCTATGACTCCCACTTGTATTTTCTTCCTATCCTTGTTTCATATTTAGTTACAAGACATTGTGGTAATGTATGCATTTTGTTATTCTTTCCTATTGGGGGAGAAAAACATGCCTGTGCATATATTCCCCCCCCCCCAATACACATTTTCAGTTGTGCACATTTATTTTCATATAATTAAAAAGTGAAGAATCAGCAGTCCTGTAGTGCTTTGAAAAAAAACTTCCCATATTTGCATTTTTTTCCCATTGCAAAAACTGTTATTAAAAAATGGGAGGGAATTCAGTCAAGCCAGCCTAAGAGTGGATCCATATTTCATCCATTCCTTCCCACCATGACATTCCTCAGCCTACTTCTATTTTCTCCTGTCTTATATTGCTATTTCAACCAGGTGGCATAGCCACTGTTGAAACCTCTGCAGTGGTTAAAGGGCCAGGAGAATGAAATATGGGTTTTTGTCTCACTCATTAAAGCTGAAGGTGTTTCTGAAACCTTGTAGGTGAATGTCCATACCTTCTTAGAGCCTGGAATCAGTGGTCAGGGGATACTAGGTAAATGCATACATCTCCAAGCAGTGGTCTCAGCTTCATCTTTTATGGAAAGTGAATTCTGCCATATTCTTTCCCAGCAAGCTTTAAAATTAGCTGCCACCTTTCACCTAGCCTCTAGTATTAATGGATGCTTGCCAGTTACTGAAACTCCCTGTGCTGGGTAGATTTATCTCTTCAAAGGCCACATTGATCACTATTAAGAGGGAAATACTGATAATTGACATGACACTGTCCAAAGAAGTCAATATTAAAGATGTTGGAATCACAATGGCAATTGTTTGGGTATGCGGAAAGCAAGGGAAATGTATTTTTTGGAGTACGACACAGGATTCTGGGACTTGTAACCCAAAAGCAAGTTTTTCAAACACTGGATAAACAATATTGTTTCTCTGGAATGTGAGTATATTTATCAGTGGAAGAGTTCTGTTAGTCCAAGGAGCCAATTTTCTGCTTCTGAGACCATCTAGTGTTGAAAGAAACAACAAACACCTTTAAACATTCAAATGTTCTGAAAGACAGTGTGATGCAGTGGTTTGACTAATGGACTCTGAGTGATCATGGTTCAAATCTATTGGATGACATTGGGCAACCATACTTTCACAGTCTATGAAACTTTCTCTAAATAAATATTACAAAGAAAACCTTATGATAGGATTAAGAGCCAACTTGAAAGCACTTAATAATAACATAAAAAGCCAGCTGTCCATTTCTGATTTGGGAGATAATGTTAAACAGTGTACCAATGTAGGTGGGTGTAAACTATTAAAAAGTTGGATTGCTGGTCCTCTAGGTTTCCAGATGACAAAATTCACATTTTTGGTAGAAACACAATGGCCTAGAGGGGCTATGAAATGCAAAAACAGTCTAGGAAGGCCATATGCAGCCTCAAGACCACACGTTGATTGTCCCTGTTCTACAGGGAATTACATGTTGATAAGTTATTAGCAGTAACTTATAATTACTACTAATAATTACTTTGTCCAGGGAAAATCATGGTCATAGGAATTATTAATAACACCAATAGTATGTTGCTGCTAGTATGGTATCATCAAAAAGTGTTTGAGGAGGCTTTTCAGATGCTGTGCTGGTGGTATATATATCAATCATCAGTTTGGCACCAAATTCCCAGTAAATGCTCCATTGCACTTTGCCAGCCTGAAGGATACATAAAAGAAACAGCAAACGGGTCTGGAAGGAAGCCGCTAAAGCTGTTAGCTAAAATTGATTATGTTTGATATAAGAGCAGAAGAGTGCAGAATATGTGTTGTTTGTTTATACAGTGAAAATTCTCTCTGTCCTGTGATCCTGAGAGTTTATAAAAGCACAAATCCTCTTAACTGTGATAAATGGGAGACAAAGGCCCTCACTAATCCAGGTGTTAAAACACGTTGTATTGCTGCCAATTAGATTGGACTCTGTGACACAAGTTATATGAAGAGAGAGAGAGCTATACCTTGCATAATAAACTTTCATCCTCCTGTCAACACTATGAAAAAAACACACAAAAAACAACAACTGCTGAACAACAAAAAACCCACCTTCTGCTGCAAAGTGCTAAGATGTGGTACTGTATCTCTCTACCATAGTGATGAGAAATGATTTTGTAACAGGTGAGTTAGAATAATGGCTTGAATAATTTCCAAAATAAGCAATTTAGAATCTTCATAGAGGAAATGATCTGCTGAGTATCAAACGAAACCATGGAGAAGGAAAGAAATAGTGGCACCTCTCAGACAATCAGCTAGTGTAAACTAAGCACAAATGTTGTGGGGGCAGCAGGACTGTGATGGCAGTTTCCAGTTTCTTTTAATATGAGAAACAGAGCTGAACCAAGATCGATTCTTCTGCTCATGCATATGTGATAAAAAGTACCTGGAACTAAGAAAGAAACAGAAAACTAAATAGACCTAAGATGGCCCTACCCTCTGAGAAGATGGCACAGACCACCCGACATTTTCACGTCTGAGAAGATGACAACTGCTCCTAATAGGTTCTACCGAAATCTTAAAGCATTTTGTTACAGTGAGACTCACTCACCCAACTATTCTTCTCTGATGGCAGCACAATGTATCTTTTTATCCCACCACTTTGTGACAGCTACCTCCCTAGCTGCCATCAAACTGCATGACGAGATCCCTCACTTCAGTGACTCTCACACTTTTTCTTTACTTCTGGGCCACACTGTAGGAAGGAGGACACTCACTATTTTGAGTGTTCTGAGCAATAACAGTATTATTAATCTCTGGTAATGTTTGGCATATAGTTTCTTAAAATACCTCAAGTGACCATGCGTTGAACCAAAACAAAAGAAAACGTTATTTACAAGATAGTTGGTTACAGTATCTCTCTCCTGGTTGATATTCAGAGTTGATACGGTGTTTACGTGCTGAGTTACAAAGATTTACAGTATCTGTTATTATATTCTAGAACTGGTCTCTAAGTCACAGTTTCACATAAGAATTTTTACTAGACTCTGAGCTTTAAACATTGTTGCTACTTTATTACTTTCCCAGCCACACCAATACAGTTTCCACATTTGACCTCTTTCTAGGCCAACCTGGGTACTCAAAGCCCCTTCCAACTATCCCTTTCAGCAGAGTATCTCAGTCACCTTGGCTGTTAAAACCCCTCAGGATCTAATAAACCTCTAACTCAGAGCTCTGTCCCTATCTTGTCCCTATCCAATTCCCTTTCTAATTCCGCACTCCTCACTCAGCCTATTTATACTTGCTCCTGGATGTAGCCCTCACCTTTTCTTGGCTGAGCTTCCATTGGCTGATGCCAGGCTCACTCTGATTGAATGTTGCCAATGCTCCAGTCTGCCCTTTCTCCACACATTCCTGATCTGCCAACAGCACTAAGGCTTTCTGGGCTCACCTCTTAAGGTTTTATGCATAAAATTCAGCCTAGGTGTCTTCAACTTCTGTGAGGAAACAGTCCATGCCCAAGAAATGTGTATAGTTTTAAAATCATGAATGGGAACCCTCATTTTGTGTAAAGGTCTTGGCGTACAAAACCAACCTGATGTACAGAGCTATGTTGTCTGCAGCTTAGTCAGAGAGGAGAACCCAGAATTCATAACTGTCAAGAGCATAGTCATGGATTGGCCAGGATTACTACAGCTAGCTTTCTGCATTCCCAGATTCTCAGCCAGTTTAAAGAATTCACATTTCTTTCTTGTGTCTCTCAGCCAGGTTTTGCTTGCTACAGCTTGCAAACAGAATTCAAAGACCTTTGCCTTCAGTTAGCTCTGCAGGAAAGAGATTGTACAGTTGCTCTGAGAGAAGAGAGGGCAGTCAGGGCAAGAACAAAGGAGAAGGCGCATCAGGTACTTGGAGCACTAGAATGCTTCAACAGATCATTCCACCCCAACAGCTTCTTTGGGGAAACAAAAAAGATAAACATAGCACACATAGAGTAAGTGGAGAGCCCTGCCTTGAAGAAGATCTCATTCTCCTTTGAAATACAACAGCCTTGGAACTCTCTACCAGGTTCTCTCTAAATTTGTCTCTCTTAAAGATACCAACATTTTCTAACTTTAATGGTTTTTAGATTTCTTGGCCACTAATGTCCCCAAAATAGAATCAGTATTGTGAAAAAACATTCCTGATTCAAAAATATTTTTCCCATTTCAATAATCTCTGTAGTTTTGATAACTACTGAAATTTCCAATTCTATTTTATGATTTACTGTAATTTTCCTGGTTTTCTTCTGTCTACAGCCTTTCTTTAGATTTACTGATCTCCTCTCCCCCCCCCCCCCCCCCCCCATGAACTTGTGTGTGTATATGTGAAGATGTGTGCACCAGGACCACACAGTGTCATAGGAAAGAAACTGTGATTTGTAAGGATACAGAATTGGGAGAGATTTACTGACTATTTACTTTGAGTGACTCTTCTGCAGAATGACGTTCCACTCACATTAACAATGTGATCACAAACATTTCTATTCAGAAGTAAGCCCCAATGAGTTCAGTGGGACTTATTCCTAAGCAAATATGTACAGTATTGTAGCCTAAATGAGAAATTCTAAAAGGCTACTGGAATCAATGTATTTTTTTAAAATGGCAATCACATTTTAACTAATTTTATTCTATTTATCTCCTTGAGCTAAAAGTACTGTACATTATTGTTTGGCAGCACCCATCTCAATTCATCCCATCCATCTCTTTCCAGGCCCAGATTGAAGTCTTGGTTTTAAATCACTTTAAACCATTGGTTTAGGAGATTAATGCATTAGCTTCACTGCCAGGATAGACCCAGGATGTAACTTTCATAAGGTGGCTCTTATTGCATTCACCCATTGCCGGGCACTATGCAGCCCTTATGTAACCCCGGCTTCTCTGGGCTTGTCCCGCATCTTTTCAAGAATGGGAAAATCCCGTTCTTAAAAAGTTGCGAGAGAAGCCTCAGTTGCATATGGGCTGCATACTACCCAGTGATGAGCGAATGCAATAAGATCCGCCTTAAGAAAGTTACATCCCGGGTCTATCCTGGCAGCAAAGCTAACGTGATAATCTTCAAAGTGACTCTTGGGACTAAATCTACTGCACTGTGCCTGAAAGATCACTTTCTTCCATAAGTATGGGCCATAACTGTATGCTTTTCTCTAGCAGAACCTGGACAGATACTTTTTAGAATGGATTTCATAAGATACTAAAATAATCTGTAATTGAACAAGGGCAGGATGTTGCTTAAGGAGCCATAACAGTTCAGTCATGCCATTCTGTAACAGAAGTGTTTTTTTAACATGGTTCAGAATACATTTTTAAAACCCATACTATGAATCCACCAGTGAAATTACTTTTTGTTCTTCCAGTACACCATTGTTCTACTTGGATTGGATGGGCCTTGTGGTCTCTTCCAATTCTATGATTCTGTAGTCACCATGCTACAATTCTCAACATCCTTTAGGAATGGTTAAGCCAATATTTAAAACCAACAGAACACTGTAATGAAAATACCATTGCCAACCACATTACTAAACAGCATGGTCCAAGTACAAGGTACTCAAGAATTTGGTTCTGACAAACATACCAAGCATTTAGTGGTTTAGCCGCTAGATTCTGCTGCTATGCTAAATATTGCTAAGAGGTCCTCAAGTTTTTTTTTAAACAGAAAGCAGAACAGACATAATATGCAACAAGGAAAAGGGCTGTTTTATAATTTCTGCAACATCCCTAGAAATATTGCTATTTAATTCAACTAATCTGTTTCTGTATTCCTGTAAGAGGACATGGGTCTATTCACATTAGGACTATAGCACTGTTATTCTAGATACAGACGGTCCTGAAAGGGTGGTCTGGGGCCGCCTTTCGTTGCTGTGCAGCAGCGCTGCAGCAACCAAATTGTGCAGTGCTGCTGCACAGCAAAAAAGGAGCACTAAAAAGTGACTCCTTTTTGTGCCGCTGTAATCAGGCTGCTGCAGCACAAACACATCACTGCTACACTGCTTCATTTGGACACAGCCCAGCAGCGATGTCATCATTGTGCCCACTATCTATACGGCGCTGCACAGCAATGATGCCCTAGTCCAGAGCATGTGGGCTCTCTGCCCCGAGGCAATCCTAGCACGTGATGAGGGCATCATTCAGGGCCTGTCTGTACCAGGCCCTACTTTAACTGTCATGGTTCCACCTAATGGGATTCTGGAATTACCAGTTTAGGAAGGGGGACATGTAGAATTTCTAGCCAGAGTATTCCAGTGCTTCACCACACTACAAATCTCAGGATTCCATAAAATGGAATCATGTCAGTTGAACTGGTATAATAGTGCTATAACTGTGTGGTGTGAACAGGCCCATGCCCATAAACTTAATGGTATGCTAGTCACAGGGATGCAATGGTTCAAGTGATTAAGACGCTGACTCTGTTGATTGCAAGATCAGCAGGTTGGCAGTTCGAGGCCCGAGTGCTGCATGATGGGGTGAGCTCCCATCACCAGTCCCAGCTTCTGCCAACCTAGCAGTTTGAAAACATGCAAATGCAAGTAGATAAATAGATACCACTTTGGTGGGAAGGGAAACAGCATTCTGTGCAATCATGCTGGCTACATGATCATAGATTAGTCTCTGACAATGCTAGTTCTTTGGCTTAGTAGTGGATATGAGCACTGCCCTCTATGGTCAGACACGACTTGACAACCTTGTCAATGGGGAATATCTTTACCTTTACCTTTATGCTAGTCACATTTGCCTGTGCTCTTTTCTTGGACAGTATCTGTATTAGAAAACACTACATATGATATATCTAACAATTTGACCAGCTTTACATGTGAATAATAGAGGTCAGGGTGACATTTTCCAATGAAACAAATAGCAGAAAAACAAAAACAAAATTTACTTGTGAGAGATAATTGAGCAGGACCACGAAACTTTTACAGAGCCCTGAAAATATATGTAGTAAGAGGGAGAAAAGCTATTTTCTTTGTAGGTCTAAAAGGACTGTTCATGTTTTGTTTTTTAAATCCTTGAAAAATTAATCTTTCATTTCATGCTTCTAGCATTATTTTATCTTTATTTATGGAGACGTCCAATAGGGGAAGGAGCCAAAAATCTACTTTGGTAAAAACCAAGATCATGCAATTTTAGAATAGTCAGCTCTGGGGAAAAAATGCTTTCAGCCTCCATTGTAAATTCTAGGCTGTAAATTACTTCAAACTATTTTTCAGTAATCTGTCGGTGCTATATTAAAGGTTTATATTTTGAAACTGGGCAAAAATGGAAGAACTGTCAAGATCACCATGTAAACAAACAGTCCTAAGAAACTGTCCTGGAAATCTAATGAAAAAGTCTACAGGACTCTGTCTTTATTTATGACTCCTGGCACTGCAGAGGCACAAAGAGTTACAGCACTGGGAAGATATTAAGAAATTGGAGAGGAAAGGTATAAAATGTATTCAGCTTCATGTGCAGTCTGTGATAGCTTGTCACATTGTCCCACAATTCAGGAGAGGACTTAGCATTCACAAGGCCCTATGCTATTCAGTATTTCTATAAATGACCTGGATGAGAGTTTAGAAAGTTTTCTTATCAGATTTTCAGATGACACAAAGCTAGGAGCATAGCTAATATCATGGAAGCTAAGATAAATATTTGAAAGGATCTAAGCATCTGGAACACTGGACAAGATTCAAGTTTTGTATCTAGGTACAATCAATGGCACAAATATAGGACTTGACAGCAGAACTTGTGAAAAGGAGCTAGGGGGGCTGTGCACACCGGGAAAGGCCAGGTTGGGGACAGACTCAGGCTATAGCGTCCATATGACACACACCCTGGTTCTGCCCCCAGGGCAGCATGACACTACCCCCTGCACCACACAATGCATGGTGTTATGGCACTCTTCAGGAGCTGCATCTGCACAACACAGTGCCAAAAGAGCACTGTAAAGCCATGCCACCGCAGCTATCACATCCTTTGCAAGGCACACAAAGGAGCTGCTTTTTGAGGCTCCTTTTTGCACCCTGAAAGGCCAGATCAGAGCTGCAGTATGTAGCTGCTGCAGCCCCAATCTAGCTGTAAAAGGGGTGGTCTGCACAGATCCTAGGTGTCCTAGGTTGGATCTACACTGCAGAATTAATGCAGTTTGTCACTGTTTTAACTAGCATGGCTCAGTGCCATGGAATTCTGGGATATGTAGTTTTGTGATATAGTTAGCATTCCCTGTTAGAGAGGTCTGGTGCACAACAAACTACAAATCCCAGGATTTCATAGGATGAAGCCATGACAGTTAAAGCAGTGTCAAACTGCATTTATTCTATAGTATGGCAGCAATCCTTCTCATAGGTGAATATGTGGATTGTGATGCAGCAGCTAAAAAAATAATAATAAAGTCTTGGTCTGTATTAAGAGACACAAAGTGTACAGGTCACTGGAAATAATAGTTTCCCTTTAATTTGTCCAATTCTGGAAATCTCATTTTAAGTACAGCTATGGCATGAAATGGTGTATCAACAGGAAAGTAATCAGGATGTAGAAGGATCTGGAAACTAGGAAATATACCTAGTTACTTCAGACTCACATCCACACTATAGCTTTCCAAGGAGCTGATGTTGAATCTGCCATTCTGCTCTCTGCTTTAGGATTGTACTTGCTTCCAAAATTCTCTTCCAGTATATTAAAAATGAACAAATGTTACAAATGTGGCACAATTTACAAGTACTCTCTTATTAGATGAGTGTGGAAAATAAAGTGAATCATCTCTAATCCTTAGGTGTTGCAAAAGTCAAGACTGAGTGTAATGACACAGAGGCTGTAGACAGACATAAGTAGAAATCACAGGTCTTTGAACATGAAATCATCTCTGTCTTTATATTAATTTCTTTCTCTACCTTACAAGGACACTGAATGTCAACTATAACTCTTATTTCATATCAGTTACATTTTATCCCACCATTCTGATAAGGAGAACAGGGCAGCGTACATTGCTCATCCTTCTCAGACAATCTTCGTAGCAGCCCTGAAAGGTAATGTTGAGACTACAACTGCCATCCTACCACCTCTGGCCATGCTGACTGGGATACATGGAAATTGTAGTCCAAAACACCTGGTGGGTACCAGCCTCAGTTGGGGAGTGCTGGGCTAAGAGATGCTAATTGGCCACGGGGCACTGAGCAAGCCTCAAGAAGGATTTGAACCCTCAGCATCGTGTTAAACTCCATCCACTGTATCACACTGGATCCCTGTGAGTGGTGGTTAACTCCTCTTCCTCCTCCTGGTGAAAAATAGCATCCTAGCATCAGCTAGGTGAGTCGGGATATAGCTGAAAGATGCTAATATGTTTAACAATAACTGTTGAAAGTTTCTTTTGCACAGCACAACACCACAATTCTATAATCTCAGTTTTAAGGAGCTTTGAGTCTCACTTTGGGATAAGGGCAGGATAACATATACTGTATAAAGGTATTAAAAATAATTGATTCAAGGCTCCTATCCCAGTTTTTGTTTGTTTGTTTGTTCTGGGGCATCTTTCAAAAAGAAGTGTAATGGTCCACAACATGTGTAGACTCTGAGAATGTGCAAAAGACAAATTAATAATTACAGCCATTCCCCATACATATGCATTAGTAGAAAGGCCTTCAAAGTACAGGGCACTGTTTCTACCACAGCCTGCAATGAATGGGAACATCGGTCTCCCACACACACACACACACACACACACACACACACACCTCCATATTCAATATATAATATTTTCCTGTTGACCATGACTGCAAAGAGATCAGAAGTAAAAAAAAAAACTGAGGCTACAGTTAAAAATAACAAACTCCTGCAAATCGAACAGGTGGATTTCTGCCATGAGACAACAATCTGTTGGCTTTCTCATGGTAGAAAGAGGTGTTTGTGAACTGGCCCTCCATTTAAAAAAATAATCAAAATGTGAATTGTTTCCTTTGGCTTGTCCTACCCCTTCCTTTCTATTTCCACTGTCAGAATGCCTTCCATCAACTTATTGTTGCAAAGAAAAGAAGAGAAAAAAATCAATTAATTTTAACCAGAGTTCACCAGTTCAAAACGTTTCCGTATTCATCAGTGAATTAGTGTGAGCATGACATTTGCAGACTTTTTACATTTTTATTGGCAACAGTTCTGCTGCAAGACAGAAAAAGATATGAGCAACATTCCATGGAGAAAAAGCATGTCCTTCTAGAATAAAACAGAGACTGACAAATGGCAACTTCAATTAAGCGAGCTTGACAACAGTCTTGATATTACCAAAGCCCAATTTCTTTTTCTTTTCTCCTTTTCACCATACACATTGAACATTTTATCCTGCCAAGGAATGAAAAGCAAAAAGAAATGAGTACTGCTCCAAATGTCATGTTTTGTGCTTGTTGCTTGACCTTTTAAAGTGATTAGGTGAGTGTCTACACATGGGGACATTGCATAGTCTCTCTTGAGATGACGCTCTGATTCAGAAACAAGTTTAGGGAGGGTCTGCAGGAGTTGTCAGCATTTCCTGCTCTGGCCATATCTACTTATGGGCTGTTTTTAAAACTTTTTAAAAGTTGTTTTTAACTCCAGTGTTATTTCCACTGTTTTTAAGGAATGGAGGTAAATTACAGGACACTGTTGACTGATATGGGGAGAAGGGAAAAAATGCAACATATTTCTTCTACAGTACAATTATGTCCAAACCTAGGAAGCAACTGAAAGTTGATACTGTAGTTTTCTAACATCCAGACAAGCTCCTCTTGTAAGTAGTTTATCTCCTTCCAATTTTTCTGATGAACATGGAGGCTGAAAGTCATCAATTTGTAAATTTCTTCTCATCTTCTCCAATTGATCAAACTACTGCTTTTTGCTGAGCAGCTGCATAACTTTTGCAAGATGGAAATGGAAACACAAATACAAGCCTGATACACTCAGAGAATTTAGAAAACAGTAAAGAAAACGTAGAAAACAATAAAATAACTGCTCTTTTAAGGAAGTAAAGCTTGCTGACAGCGCAAACTATTATTTCCATCTTTGAACAGCTGACCACAATTAAAAACAAGGTGGATTCCCTAAAGGAGGAATTTACAAAGCTAATTAGAAATCAAACAAATGATGCCGATATTAAGATACAGAATCTTTGCACTAAGTATGCAAACTTACTCCTACTTGGGCAACAAAGGAGAAATAAAATAGTGGTCAGAAACAGCTGACCATGCACCTGGAGAGAATTGAGAAGCAAACACTGTGACTGCACAACCAAAGCAAAAAGGTGTTTAAACAGTACAGTGGACCCTTGTTATACGCTGGTGTTTGGTTCCAAGATCCCCTGTGTATAACAAAATCCGTGTATGTTCAAGTCCCATTAAATATAATGACATAGCAAAATGGTGTCCCTTATAAAAATGGAAAATCAAGGTTTGATATTTGAAAATTATCCTTTTTTGGATAATTTTAAAACCGTGTATGCTTGAATCCGTATATAAAAAAATCCGTGTATAAGGGTCGACTGTAATTACTTTTTACTTTTTGCAGCCTAAACAAATTACTCTAATAATATTAAACAACAGACTCAACAAAGGATGATGGGGAGCAAAGAGAGTAATTATTTCATCTTTAAGTCAGCTATTACCCTATAAAAGGCAATTGGTGGATTTACACAGGGCCGAATGGCTTCCGCCCAATGGAGTCTATGAAAGAAATCGTCTTACTTTTGAGCAATGTACAATCCCCAATATATTGTCTAAAATGAAGTCTTTTTTGAACTTTTTCTCAATCTCTCAAACACAAGTGTTTGTTCATAAGAAATACACCCACCTCTACCCCAATCTGGATCACAGAGAACTGCATCCTTAAATAATAAACATGATAATTTGAATCCAGATATTTCCAAGAACAACAGGCCAGCCATTTTTCTCTGTTGGGCAACATTTCTTTAGTTAAATCTTTATATTGCCAAAATTATTGTTTCTTTTTCAAGAGGTTCCCTTGAGTCCACTGAACTCGCATTTTAAATGCTGGAACAAGTAAATAGACTCCCTAGTTTTTAATGGGAAGTGCCCACACTTCTCAAAAGCTGTCAAGCACTCTAAAAGTGGATATTGAGGGTTTTCACTTCTGAAATTTGATCTTTATTTTGAAGCTTCTCAGGTGAGTCAGGTCACCCACTTGATTAGCAGAAATAGCTCGACTAATTGGGTAGACATTGAAGTCAACACTGCATGCCCTATAAAGGTCCCCCCCCCCCGGAATCTATCTACAAATTTACTAAAATGTGCCATAACCCTTTTTTACTTACCTCTTGGGGAAGAAATGGAGGCATCTCTTGGCCCCCTTCCCTTCCCTTCCCCTTTACAGCCTTTTCTTACTCCACTTTTCCAGAGCCCAGAGAAAACAGTAGGGAGATTTATGGCCTTTATACCATTGGGGACCTGTTCCACAATGGGGCACCTACAACAACAGAGCAACTTACCTGTGCTCTGGGCCCTGGCCATCAGAACTGGTATCAAATAATACAGTTACAATTATTTTTAAAGAAACTCCTCCGGGTTCAGGAATATCCTCGCCCACTTACCTTAAAAAATTGTGTGTGTTTCTCTGGGTAAATAGCACTCAAATACAACTGTCTTGTAGAAGAAACATTTAGGAAGTAGAGGGCAGGTGGGAAATGGAATTTTCCCTTTCAATCAATAGTAGGAATTGGAAAATATGTGGAGTCACTTCCCATTTAAAACTAAATCCATTGCAGTTAAAGAGAATACTATTAAGTTGGTTTACCAATGTATACCAATACCAAGCTAAATTGTTGGAGGGGTTGCAATGATAGGGGAACCTTTGTACATATGTCTTTGGAATGTCCCTTAGTGTGTGACTACTGGACAAAAATTTTGCAGCTAATCTCCAAGATCACTAAGCAAAACATACAGTCATCACCACTCCTGCTCCTGTTCCTCGTTTTTAGGGATGAAAAGAAAGCCCTGCAACACAAAAAACCTATTGGTTTCCTTATGACTGTTGCCAGGCTTGATATAGCTAAGAACTGGAAAGTTGAACATTGCAAGATGGTGGTCTAGACTTTGGGACTTGTGGTTAATTGTGAAAATTACATACAGTAATAACAGAGCGATTGACTCTCCACACTATTTCTCATCCTCTTATTGAATACATCCAGCACAACTTGGTTTTTAGACATCCCCCAATCATATTTTTATGGAAAGATATCTTCCAGGATCTCTGAACGCATCTTTTGTCTATAATTTCCAGGGCATTATTATATATACCATGTAACCCTGGGTTGGGAGAAGTGATTTTCATATTAATCTGTGTATTGTTCCGTTGTTGAATGGTAAGGCCTCAGGATGGGAAGATATACAAAGAGGATTTGTGTTTGTTTAATTAAAGATTCATTGTCAGCTGGGAAATCCCCTGACCCTGGGTGGTTTTCATTTGCATTTGCTGGGTCTTGATTTTAGTGTTTTTCAGGACTGGTAACCAAAGCTCTTCGGGTGCATGTGGATTTCAATGACTTCCCTGTGCATTCTGACCTGATAGTTGTTGGCATGGTCCATAATTTCAGTGTTTTCAAACAGCATTTTATGCCCAGGATGGTTTAAAACATGTTCTCCTACTGCTGATTTTTCTGGCTGACCCAGTCTTCAGTGTCTCTCGTGTTCCTTGATTTGTGTTTGAACACTGTGTTTGGTGGTCCCTATGTAGACATGTCCGCAGCTGCATAGTATGCAATAAACCTCTGCAGCTGTGAGAGGGTCTCTCTGGTCCTTCACTGAGCACAGCAGTTGCTGGATTTTCTTGGTCAGTTTGTAAACCATTTGGAGTTTGTGTTTCCTCACCACTTTCCCTATTCTGTCTGTGACTCCTTCATGTATGGTAGAAATACCTTCCCTTTGGGTGGTTGTTTGTCTTCACTCTTCTGGGTTTTTCTGGGTCTGGTAGTCCTTCTGATGTCTGAACTGGAGTAACCATTACCTGTAAAGCCCAATCTAGGTGCTTCAATTCATCTTCCAGGAAATGGGGTTCTCAGATCATTTTTGCCCGGTCTACCAGTGTTTTTATTGTGCTTCTTTTTTGTTCTGGGTGATGGTTGGAGTTCTTGTGCAGGTATCTGTCCATGTGTGTAGATTTTCTGTATACTGTGTGGCTCAAACGTTGGTTCACTTTGCGGATAACCAGGATATCCAAGAATGGCCATGTTCCTTCCTTTTTATTTTTCCATTGCGAATTCAGTGTTAGAGTGGATGTTGTTGAGATGGTTCAGAAACAGAGTCAGATCTTCTTCAGTTTAGTGCATGAGAGAGTGTCTCCACCCACCAAAATACCTCAGTTTTTCTTCAGACTCTCTCTCAAAAAACCTGAGTGACACTATTTTGATGGGAACTCCAATGAAAACAAAAATATTGGGGTTTGGCTATGGGACGTTGTGGGTTGTTTTCTTCCTTTTTGTGCATGGGGGTGGGGTCCAGTCATTTTCAAATGAAAATAACCTAAATTTTACAGACAGACAAATGAGTGGTTAGGTTCCAGGGTCCACAAAAAATGGGATCCAGGAGCTTCATGCTGCATGTGGGTTGCATCTTTCCCACCCCACCCTTGGTTCTCACTGCACCCCTGAAAATGCAAATGTGCACCACAAAATATACATGTAGCAGCAGCGTCTCTGTGTAGAAGAAGAATTACAAGATAATGTCTTTGACTTGGGTTTGGATATAACCAATTGCATGTAGGTATGTATTTAATATCCCACCTTTGTATCAATGATGAGATTGAAGGCAGCTAACAACACAGAGGGGAACCAGTGACATTCTAGAAATTCTCCGACTGCTATCAATTTCACCATAGACAAATAAGAGAAGATAGCAAGTATAACCGCTGTTTTATAATGCCATGCAGTCAAACCTAATTCCATCCCAGTGAATACCCTACTTCCATGCATCCAAATTTTCAAATATTTCTTCCCTTTCTCTACTCCATCATGTATGAACCGGGTTGCTTTTAAAATTGTTTAAGCATTCTGGACATGAGCTGTGCTGCAGTGTTCCTCAGGTGTAAAATGTGACTACATTATGTGTGCAATACAGCCCATATATGGTTATGATGTGTATTATGTGTGATGTCATGTCATGAAGGACAAGTCATATGCAGCCATCTGCTTGCTTGTATTTGCAATGCCCAATTTGTACTTGTTTGATATTTAAGTATGGATTGTGGAGGCTCACCATCCTCTGCCAGGACATGATATTGGGCTGCCAGATTCTGACCTTTGCCCTTCAAGAGCATCACTATTTTTATTTATTTGCATATGTAAATCAAATCTTACTATAGATAGCCTTTGGCTAAGAAACTCATATTTACAGATAATTTCTTTCTTTTTCTACTAAGTGCCAGTTCACTTCTCAGTATAAAACCTGAGGAGACAAACTTGTGATCAGACTTCTTACAATTGTTGAACCATGTATTATGATGATCGTCCTAATTAGTTTCAAAGAGAAAAAAATGATAGAGATAGATAGATAGAAGTAAATGTGTTGCACAGTTCAGGATGCTCTGCTTCAGCTTAAGAGAAACATCAGGAAGTTTTGTGAAAGATTTCTGTAGGTACATGAGGCTGCCCAAGGGCAACTGTAACATGTTTTTGTCTTATTTACTCAAGTTGTTTCCCAGTACATTTAAAATGCTACACAGGGTGATATGACATGTCTGCTGCCTTTGAAAGACAGAGAACCGATTCCACTCTAGCCTTCACCCTTCCCCTGGTGAGAAGACAAAAGCGTTCCACAGCATTACAATTGTCCCCAAAGGCAAGATGTTTCATACAAGTTTGTGAAGATACACCAACTCTATTTTAACATCTATGTTGGCATGATGTCCATTGCCTTGTTTACCATTTTGTCATTTGCTGCAGCAGTGCAGCATAACTGTGACAGCTGACCTTGTTACAACAGCTAAAGGCTCTAGTATCTTCAATGAACACAAGTGAGATATGGTTTCTTTACAGAATAAACAGACAGGTCAGTAGCAGGTATTTAATCACTACATGGGATGAGAAAAGTGGAACAGTAGTACTGGTAATGAATAAATTCAAAATTCAAAAAGTGACATGCTAACCAAATGATATTGGGAACTGCTGAAATAGTTGGCATAAGATAGATGTGGCATTTGGTGGAAAAGTATACTGTATTAAGAAAGCTGATTCTGGCTGCCTTTTCCTATTGTAGTAGAGAAGTACTACCACATCACCTTTGACTCATGTTGACCCAATCGATAAGAGATATCAAGAGATGCTGTTATTATCAACCCAGTCCAGGTCTTACATCTCAGGGCCATGGCTTCCTTAACTGCATAAATTCATATGTAGTGTAGTCTTCTTTTCCTACTGCTTTCAACTTTACTATTATTAATTTTTCCAGTGAGTTTTCCTGTGAGTTCCAGTAATATGTCCAAAGTCCAAAATGAGTTCATACTCCATTTCCTCTCAACTAGTCATAACAGCAGCACTAACATGAAATGAAAAGTTCTTATCTTTATGAAGGCCAGGTTCTTTTGTCCATTGGTAAATATTCAAACTGTTTCATTTAAAGTCATTCATTCAAGCTGACCTTCTGTTGTCTACTTTGACTGGAAATATGATTCCCAAAGGAAAAAAACCCTGTTCCCATACATAGCAAGGAGAAGTTGGATCTTGGACCTTCCATATGCCAAGTATGCTTTACCACCAAGCTTTGGCCCTTTGTATAGAGCTACTGTCCATGACAGAATGAAGATATATTTTGTGATCAAGCCACATTTTTTCAGAATCTCTCACAAGATGTAAACCCTTGGCCTAGTGAGAGTTTAAGGGAAAGAAAGAATGGCAACAAGACAACAACCCAAGCTAAACATTAAATCAATCATAGCCAGGTATTTAAGATAGTCAAACAAGGAATAATCTTTGGTTAAGTTTATCAACTGACCTAAATCTTAATCCTGCCATATGTACATAAGTGTTTGTGAAAAACAAGTGTGTTTCTTGTGAGTAAACAAGGATTGGCAATATGGTGCCACACTTCAAATATTTATTTTGAAATATAAATTCTCTGTACTTCAGGCAGTTCATTTAATTATGTAGGTTTTATTCCATTTTTAAACCTTCTAACATTTTCAAAAACTCAATATAAACTATCAAAGTTGTAAGACGAAAGTAATCCATGTGGACAAACAGTATTGGGCCAGCAAAATAAGTACAGCTGAAGGAAAGCTCTAATCTGAGAAAGAAATTCAATCAAACAGTAAACTAGAATTTAGTATAAGAAAACTGGTACAGTACCTATTGCATAGATGGCACTGTAGCCAGTGGTTATGCTATGCAGCAAGCTTCTGTGTTAAGCACTGACTTAGCCATTAGTGATACATATAAAGAAAACTCAGGCAAGAACAGTGTTTCCATGATATAATGAAATATCTGCATATATTTAAAACATTAGCATGTTTTGATACAGGTTAGGGAAGAGGAAATGTTGTTTCTCCAGATATTGTTGGAATACAGTTTCCATCAGCCTTTTCTAACCTGCCAGTATTGAGGGATTCTGGGAACAGTAGTTCATCACATCTGTGGTATTACACATTCTTCAGCCTTGATGCAACATTACAGAAGTGACCAGAATACAAGTCAAGCCAGAAAATGGAATCTATTTCAGTATCATGACCATGTATGACATTCAGCTACTGGTTGCACTTAGAGTAGAACTACTGAATCAAGTGTAAATCAGTACTTGTGTAAATTCTGAGTTCAGTGTGTTTACTTGAGTAAGAGAACTAACAATTGGACTAAGGTCACTAAGCACATTGCTGCCTCTTCTTAACAGTAAGCCTCACTGTAAGCTCTCATTAGACAGCCTTTTAGATTGAAAATATATCTATCTGAGTCAGGGGTTCTTCAGTTTTAAAGTCATGCTTGATAGAGAAGAACATTTTAGTAGCCATTTTATTCCTGAACATTCAGATGATATTTGGTGATTTAAAGTCACTGACATAATTCCTACTAGTGCAGTCATTTTGTATCAAGTCTGGAATCAAACATTTAAAACAGTTGGTGATGCTCTTGCATCAAAGGTCCTCTTGACATCAAATAAATGGCATGACAGTCAGATCCTATGCTGAGCTCTGAAATGAGATTTGTTGAAGGCTGAAAGTATGCACCATACAGTTAAATCATTTGCTAAGACTTTGTAGGGGCAGTGAGTAATTGTCTTTCTGTGCATTGCCATGTGCCTCCATCCTTGCAAAAGAATGAAAACACAGAGAGATTTATGAAAGGAATTTATTAAAGGCTGAGAAATTCTTCCTTGGCCTGCAGAGATCTCCTTTCTCTCTTGCTAAAAGGAAATATGAACTTGCTCATCCCATCTCATCATGCTTTACAAAAGCCCACCTCAACTGTACAAGCTTGAACCCTACATTTTTAGACTAGTGAGCATTTTATATGGAACTTCAACAGAGCAATTATTATTATTATTATTATTATTATTATTATTATTATTATTATTATTTCTATACTGCTTTTCTGCAGTGATCAAAGCCATTTTCTCTCTTATAACTGGTGTGGATGTATTCTGTATTTAATTCATATTGTATGGTCATCTATTAGAATAGCATCTGTCAATCAAGGGATACAGTTGCTAACCAACTACTACATTCGGCCTCCTCTTCCCCCCATCCTCCTCTCTTTCCATGTGCCCTTAGAACTGTCTTTGCATGCCACAGAGGGCACACGTGCCATAGGTTCACCAACATGGGGCTAGGCTAACATGGCTACCACTGTGGACATTTCAACAGAATTGATATTTTATTCATTCATTCATTCTTGCTGCATAAGTACATGGTCGATGATCTCCGTCTGGGCATCAACAGGGGAAGCGTGTCCCTGTTGGTGCTCTTGGACATCTCAGCGGCTTTCGATACCATAGACCATGGTATCCTTCTGGGGCGCCTGGCTGAGGTGGGAATCGGGGGCACTGCGCTCCAGTGGTTCCGGTCCTACCTCTCTGGGAGGTCCCAGATGGTGCAGCTGGGAGACGTGTGCTCCAGTGAGCGGGCCCTTAAAACCGGGGTCCCTCAAGGAGCCATTCTGTCTCCCATGCTATTTAACATCTACATGAAACCGCTGGGAGAGATCATCCGGAGACATGGGGCGCGGGGTTATCAGTACGCTGATGACACCCAAATCATTTTCTCTATGTCTCCGACTGATGCAGTGACTGGGGATGGCGTCTCTCCTCTCGTGGCCTGTCTAGAGTCAGTAATGGGCTGGATGAGGGAAAACCGACTCAAGCTAAATTCAGAGAAAACGGAGGTACTAGTGATAGGTTCCCCTGGTCCAGGAATGGCAGTGGTTCCATCTGTTCTGAATGGGGTCACGCTCCCCGTGAAGGACTCCGTGCGCAGTCTGGGGGTGCTTCTTGACTCGTCCCTTCACCTGACTGCTCAGGTGAATGCGACGGTCAAGAGTACCTGTTATCAGCTTCGGCTGATTCGCCAGCTGCGCCCATACCTGGCCCAGAGGGACCTTGAAACTGTTGTACACGCTCTGGTAACTTCGAGACTGGATTTCTGTAATGTACTCTACATGGGGCAACCCTTATACCAAACTCGGAAGCTACAAATGGTGCAGAACATGGCAGCTCGGCTGGTTACTGGCGCTCCCAGGGCCAGCCACATAACACCTGTGCTTAAAGATCTCCATTGGCTGCCCATCCGCTTCCGAGCTCAATATAAGGCGTTGGTTATTACTTATAAAGCCCTAAATGGCTTGGGCCCAGGATTTCTGAAGGACTGCCTCTCTCCGTACATTCCGCCTCGCACCCTCAGAACATCTGGGCAGCAACTCCTGAAGGTGCCTGGGGCCAGGTTAGCTTCTACTGCAAGAAGGACCTTTTCCACGGCTGCCCCAGCCCTTTGGAATACGCTGCCCATGGAACTCCGCTCATCTACCACCCTGGCCCAATTTAGGAAGGGTCTCAAAACCTTCCTATTCAATCAGGCATTCCCCGATTAAATATCCTGTGGGCCTCCCTCCTCTCTCGTGGCCGTGAGGTTGGGCTAAGGGGCTTTTTATTGTTTTTAAGATTTGTTGTATGTGTCTGTTTTTAACCTTTGTATGTTATTTGCACATTGGTGCACCCTGTAAGCCGCCCTGATCGCTTGGAAGGGCGGGATACAAATAAAAATTTTATTATTTATTATTATTAGTAGATCCACATCTAAAACATGGGTGAGCAACCAAGGGCCTCCAGCTGTTTTCTCACAATCTGTTAGCATTGGTTATGACTAAGGTTGATGGGCAGTGGTGTACCCACCCCTGGTATCAACTAGTGGAGGGCTGCTGGGGGGAGCAGCAGGTACCAAAAGGGTACTCTCGGGCCTCTCTTTTGCCATAGTGGTGGAGGTAATCTTGTGAGGAGGCCTCTACTGCTGCTGTGAAGCTGGGAGTGGCACAGCGGGAGAATAGCCTGACCAGGTGTTGCCCTTTTTTGAAATGTTACCCTGTGTGGGCTTGTTCCTCCATACTTCCCAGTCATGCCAGTGCTGATGGGAACTGTAGGCCAAAAACATCTACGACATTTTGTTTTCCTGTGGTTCAAGACAATTAAGTTTCTAATTTTACATAAAGAGTTAGTACTAGAACCACACATTCAGAGCTGGAGTTATAAATGATATTACATTGCATCTAGGCATTTATGTGCTGGGCAGAGAAAGGAAATTAATCCTAGGCTCCAATATGGGATTCTCTCCACTGCCAACAAATATATTCAAATTGATTTTTCTTAGGATTACAGCAGGGGAAAACAGATTTAAATCCCACTCCATGCCTCTTTCATTCTTGATAATTATCATCATCTCAGCTAATGGTATTTGCATTTAAAAAAAAAAACATTAAATGCAAAAACATTCACCACCATGTGTAGCTTGGCCCTAAGTCTACATAATTTTCTTATTATATTCTGACGTGTATCAGATGTTTGTCTGTGCCTGTGTGAGTGAGTGCAAGTTCCTAATGGAATTTCTTTGGCAGGTATTGCCGAGTCAGCCATTACATTACTTTAAAGTAAGTCGCTCCAATGGATAGCAACTATGACAGTGTTGGTCATATTTGGCTATGTTTCTTCATTTTAATGATAACGTATTAAGCTGAATAAACTGAAGAATGCAGTTCTTGAAAATAATAGCTTAATGGCTTTTCAGGCCTTCTTTTTACAAAGACTCTGAGGAGTCTTCAGCTACATTGCTCCACTATTACAAAATATAAAGTGATGGCACCATATTTTATGAAGGCACCAGTGTGGCAGAATTTGTGTTCTTTTTCTTTTCTTCTTGTAAAGAACAAGCAGGGGTTTCAACAGCATATCAAATGAACAGAGTCTGAAATTGTGTATAGCAACAAAAAGGGGTTAATGCTGATTTGCTTGATCACTTGATTTACACCTCAGCCATCAAGAGGTTCCCAGCGCAGTTTACAAAATGCTAACATTAAAAGAACTGAAAACAACAATCCCATATTCCTGCAGATGTTGTTGGAGTGCCAGCCTTACCCAGTAAAGCAAAAGTTGTGGGAAGCTGCAGGGCAACACCTTATGATTCCCTCTTAATTTAGAATATCACTCTGCAGCACCTAGAATGAAATGTAAATTTATGTATATCCCCCCTCTTCCATTTGAGGATCAAGGCAGGTCACAGCACAATTAAACAGTATACAAAAATAAGCAATAAAACTCACCAAATCCCCAAGCTAACCCTCCCTCCCAAATTTAAAATCACATATTAGAGCACAATTAAAATACATAGCAATACATCAAAATTATTACACAATTCATGAATGAGAAAGATGGTAGGGAGGATGGATTCAGTTGATTCTGGACATTCTCAGTCTGGGTAGGCCTGCTGGAAGAGCAGGGTTTTAGTCACCTTTTTGAAGGCCTCCAATGAGGATAACTGGTGAATCTCTTCCGGTAGGTTGTTCCAAATTTTTGGAGTGGCAGCCGAAAAAGCTCTCTGGGAGGTCACTGCTAGTATGGTCTTTCTTGTTTGTAGAAAAATTTTCCCGGAGGAGCAGAGTGTACGAGGAGGACTGTATGGGAGGAGGCGTTCCTTCAAGTAGACTGGACCCAGGCCATGTAGGGCTTTATAGATAATAACCAACACCATGTACTGTGCCTGGAAGCTAATAGGCAGCCAGTGAAGTGACTTTAAAATGGGTGTAATTCGGTCAAACCTAGATTTTCTGGCAACCAGTTTGGCTGCCATGTTTTGTATCAATTGAAGCTTCCGGACATGGCACAAGGGTTGCCCCATGTAGAGTGCATAGAAAGGGTGTCCTAGGTGCTGTAGCAAAAGTGGGCAATTTGGTGAGTCTGGGGGGGGCACTTTTCTTTTGGTGGAATTCTCTTGGAGATGGGAAGAAGAAGAAGAAGAAGAAGAAGAAGAAGAAGAAGAAGAAGAAGAGGAAGCCGCAGCAGCCGCAGCAGCCGCTGCCACCACTGCCACCCTGGAATGGGTAGATGTGCATTTCTGTTTATGAAAACCAGTTGCTTTTTTTTTTAAAAAAATGTTCAATAGTTTCAGGGAGACCCGTAACCAAATTTTTGATGTTGAAATTTGAGAGTTATTGTTGTTGGCCCTGTGCATTATTTAAAAACGTGAATTACCACTCCTGCAAACAATCCAGTCTCTTGTTTTGTTTTGTTTTTTTCGGAATAAAAGGTTCAAAGAGAGGCTTGGGACCACTCCTGGGTTACATGACAATGCAAATTGCCCTCTCCTCCATGGAGTTTCCCTACACATATAAAAACAATAGGTTGATTTACTGAGCTGACATAACCAATGCTCTGATATAGTACCACTGACACCTAAACATATAAAATATGTGTATAATGGCAGAGTGAGTGCTCCTTCAAGTGGAGTGCAACTCCTTTCAGGGCAAGTTACCTACCTAGTTCTCAGAATTGGTAACTACCTACTGCCAGAAACTTTCCCCTGTTAGAATCCAGCTTTGGTTTATTGGCCTACATCCAGTTCATTATAATATCCAGGCATCGGTCCAGCACTTGCATTCCAAGATTACTCAGATGAGAAAAGGAAGTAGAGATGAGTATCATCAGCATACTGGTGGCACTCAGCCCCCAAAATTCTAATGACTTCATCCGTTGGCTTCAAATAGATATTAAATAGCATGGGGAACAGAACTGAACCATGTGGCACCTTGCAAATGAATAGTTATGGGGTCAAACAGGAACCCACCCACCCCTACCAATTCATTGTAACTGGCCCTGTAGGTAGGAGCAGAAGCACTGTGACACATTGGCTGGAATCAAGTTGGTGTCTTATGCATTAATAATTTCCCTACTGAAATAGTTGCACATTCTTGTCCAGTATACAGAATTCAGGGAAATGCCACAGAACTGCAGGCATTCAGGGAAAGGCCACAGAACTGCAGAAGAGGATACAAGTTGCCTATTCTACAAATGTCTGGCTTGAGGAGGGAAAGATATAGGAGGGTGGGCTCAGAAAATTGGCTTGTCCTGGCATAAATGGATTTTCCAAGTTAGGCTTCCCATTGTTCCTGGCTCAAACTCCCCCACTAAATGAAACATCTGTGAAAAAAGAGTCCTTCTGCTATCATTGTCATGTTGCCATCCCCACTGTCTCTTAGTTTTCTTTCTGTTTCTCACTATCATACTGCCACTGCAACTGACTCCAAGTAATTGTATTGATGGACCAATAAGATCTAAACCAATCAGACTTACATGTAGATGAGCATAGGAGTTCAGAGTTGTCAAACAACGTTCTAGTCTAAAACATATAGTAGATTCCAAAATTAACTCAGTAGGTTGCTTAAAAGATGCAAAATACCTCAGAATTCAAAATTCACATAAATAGAAAATCTTTTTATGCAAATTTACAGTGACAAGTAGTCACATAGAAAATACATACCAAACACCAGGAAGTGACTATGATTGTGTGAGAATTTCATTGAAATGCATAGGTGACACATGCTAGTACACAGTGAATTCAGAAGATGAAGACATTTGGATAATGGGCGTTCTATTAGATATGTAAGAAATCAGATGAATACTACTACCTTTTAGTAACTGGGAAATCAATTTTTGCCATAGCTCCTATAGTTAATTAGCATTGTTTGCATGTCTATGTTTCTGCACATCTCAGGATAAACAGGAAAAAATAATCAATGTAGAACCACGGACACTATATCATGTCCTTACCACCGACAGTACAAATTAAGGGCCATGATATCAGCCAGAATTTACAGTGGACATTAACAGGCATTTTACAGGACAAAGAGAGATGAAGCTGGGCTGTCTCACATCGGCCAGATAGTGTAGAAACAGTGTGGTGAAAATGACATGAATTCATGGGTACGTGGAGACCTGGAACGATATGAATAATAATTGCCATACTGGACTCTGCAAGAAATCCAGTCCTCAGGACACATTTCAGGATTTAATTTGTGTTGCACACCTCATTGCAATGAAGTGTTTTGTTATCAAAGCATTGGTATACAAGTGGAAAGCATTCTGTCTAATGAGGATGTGTATATTTGCTTGGATACCCAGGAGGTTCCCCTAAATGAGGTGCTCACTTCAATGAACCTATTATGGTAATTAATACAAGCACTAAGTAGAGCCTGATACTGAAGGAAAAAATAAACACAATTCAAGGAGACAGAGACCTGGCGGCAAGGAAACAATTCTGCAAAAAAGAAAAGAAAAGAAAAGAAAAGGAGTGAAATGTGTTCAAGGACACAGGCATGAAAGTAAAACAAGAGCAAATGGATGGGAGAAACAAGATAAAAGGTGGAATTCTGTATATGAGAGAGAGCTTTATCAGTGGTTGCTCCCACCCTCTGGAACTCCCATCCATGGGAGGCTAGGCTGGTCCCCTTCCTGTTTTCCTTCTGCCAGCAGGCAAAGACCTTTATGTCTAAGCAGGCTTTTAATGGTAAGCAGGGGAGCATCTGATTGGGATGTGCATTTTACTTCTTTTTGAACTTTGGTATGATTTTGCAATAGTTAAAAGAGATCCCATACCTTGGATCAAGCATTGAAAAGAACGGAGACTGCAGTCAAGAAATAAGAAGAAGACTAGAATGGGAAATGCAGCCATGAAAGAACTGGACAAGATCCTAAAGTGTAAAGATATACAGCAGTGCACCACAGTCAGAATCATCCGAACCATTTATATTCCCTGTCACCATGTATGGATGTGAGAGCTGGACAGTGAAGAAAGCTGAGAGAAAGAAAATAAACTCATTTGAGATGTGGTGCTGGAGAAATACTGTGGACAGCCAAAAAAACCAAACCAAACCAAAACCAAATGGGTCCTAGAACAGATTTAAGTCTGAAATTTCCCTGGAAGCCAAGAAGAACAAATTTGAGATTGTCATACTTTGGCCACATTATGAGAAGGCATGAATCACTAGGAAAGACAATAATGCTAGGGAAGGTAAAAGGCAGCAGAAAGAGAGAAAGACTGCATGCCAGATGGATAGACTCCGTCAGGGAGGTCAAGCACCTGAATTTGCAAGACCTAAACTGAGCAGTGGAAGACATTGGGTTTTGGAGATGCCTTATCCACAGAGTTGTCATGAGTTGTGGTGGACTGGAAAGCAGTTAACAACACATGTTTTTAAATGATTTTGTTTAAAGTGTGACTCTTATATTGCTTTTAATTTTTTATTAAGATTTTTGAAACAGCTTTCTTTTGAAGCTACATTAAGTCTTTGTCCAGGAGAAAGACAGCATACAAATGAAACAACAAACAAAAAAGAAATGTATAAAGATTTGCATCCCTACCCAGACTTCAGTGGAACTTCCTTTTCTGCCCAAAAATAATTGAATTGCCTCTCCCAGACATATCCTGGTGTGGCAATTCACCTTTAAAACAGACTGCGGTCATCATGGCACTATAACCCATTTCTCAAAACCAAGAACTGTCCCCTCTGGACACTTCAGATTGGAGGAAGGTCTGTAGCTGCCCAGATCTGTAGCTGCCCATCCCTGTGTAATTCTTCTGTTCCAGCCAGTTGTACAAATGCACCACCATCTTCTACCAGTCTTCCAGGATAGCTGCAACATCATTCCCAACCAAATGTGCTACATATTGGTACAAAGGTAGTACTAACCGTGTCTTTGACTTCAAATCAAAATAAATCATTGAATAGGGGCTAGTCAATGAAAATCTGTTTCCACCAGAAAATATCTTGAGAGACACAAAACTGTACACCACTTAACAGAGCCTCCTACTCCCACAAGACTTTCTGGGTGTACAGTCTGTCTCTTTAAAACTTCAAAATCTAGTTCAATGCTTATTTTAGTTTATTCCACTGTGAAATATGGTTTATTTCCCATTAATTTTATTAGCCCTTTATGGAGTTTGTTAAATAGTAGCTTGTTAATATAGTTTTGCCAATAAACCAGAATTTCAAAATAATCTACAGCATTATTATGTCTTATTTTCCATGGTATTACTTTGAAATAATGAACCAACAATGAATATTGAAAAAACAATTTTGTGTTACTAAGGTGCACAGAATGCATAATATATTTTTTTTAAAAGAGAAAGAGCATTTCCCTTCTGCAATTTATTGAAGAAAAAGCATTCACAATCTAGAATTAAAGCCTGGGGGGTGTATTCACTGGCACTAGACTCCCAGCAACTTCTGGTTTATCTGATATATATATAATGATGCGTATAGGGAGAGTTGTTGGATGCAAGGAAGCATTCCAGCCAATCAAAGCCCCATCTTTTCAGTAAAACACTACATGAACACACACATAGAGAAAGAGAGAGGGAGAGAGAGGGGGCGGTAGACAGAACTTCTTCAAATGAAGAGCAAACAGACATTGGTTGAGGGAGCTTGGCAGGGGTATGTGGCAGGAAGAAACAGCAAGAGGTTCCGCTGCCGGAAGTTCCCATTCCGTTCCTGATCTATCCCAGAGGAGGCGATTTTCAGGAATGCTTCTGAACAGTTCCTGAAAATTGCCTTCTCTGGGTCAGATTGGGAACAGAATGGGAATTTTTGGCAGCGATGTTCCAGTGTGAGGTAAAATGCGTCTCTTGCCTCATTCTGTTCCCATCCCTCTCCCCTTCATTCCATGCTGAGCCTGTCCCTGGGGGCTGTGGGTAACCTTAAATGTTGAACTGCATTCATTCTGTAGTCATAGCCACCATTCTATAATCATTTTAGTCTACAAAACATTTCATAAGAGAGGAGTCAAATTTAGTAGCTGAAAAGGCAATATGTTCAAAAAACTATGGAAACTGTTTATACAGAATGTGCAAGGGGGCAGCAGCTTTCTGTGGCATGTGGCGTATGTCTCTGTGAAAAGAAAAAAAACTGACATGCTAGGGCTCTTTAGCCAAAGCACTCCAGATTGGAATATGGCTTTCAGCTGAACAAGACTTCTCAGCTAAATGAGCCTATGGAATATGACTATTACCTGACAAAAAGAAATTATTTTCTTTGGCAATAGCAAAAGCATGATTGCTGTGAACTCCATTTTCAAATGGCCTCTATTACTGTGATCCCCTTTTACACCAGAACCTGACAAATTGGTAGTAAACTGAAGTGGTGGCTTATATGACAGACATGAAGACCATTTATTATAAATAATAAAAAATCAGAAATACTAAAAATCAGGAACAAACAGTGAACAAGATGAAGTCTCAAGAGAAGCCAGAGGCCAATGGTTATCAGAGGTTCCCCCCCCCCCCCAATGGTATTCATGAGAATAAAAACAGTACACAATTGTCTTCAGTTCATCGTTATTAGGGTGAGTCTTAGCAACAATAGGACTACCAAATCAGTAATTTAAGGATTAGAATACTTTGTTTTTCTAAAATAAGGGGCATCTATTTCTTTTTTGATTGTTTGATGAAAATATTTATATCCTGCCATACATTAGAGAGTTCTTACCTACAAGCATGGCTACACAAAACTTCAGTGTCATAGAAACAGCCATTAAGATGTCTTAAGAACTGAGATAAGGACAAGGCAACTGGGTCTTGGCACTTTAGTTCTGTCATCAAAATTCCTGTGGCATCTCAGCTGGTGACATGATTCACATCTGTCAGTCCCCCACCAAGATCCTTTTCCATCTTTTCCATCTCTTTGTTGTGACTGTGTTGCATGTCTTCATGTCATTTCTGATTTAGGTGGCCCTAAGGTGAAGCTACCACAGGTTTTCCTTGACAAGATTTACACAGAAGGGGTGTGCCTTTCCCTTTGTCTGAGGTTGAGAGTGTGTGACTTGCCCAAGAGCACCCAGTGGGTTTCCATGGCTGAACTCTGGTTTCCAGACATGCAGTCCAACATTCAAACCACAACACCATGCTGGCTTTTCCTATAAGCTATGCCCTCTGAGATATGTGTGTGTATGTGTGTGTGTATGTTCATTGGCAAAGTTGCAATGCTCCTATGTATATGAAAGCCATACGCAATAGGAATCTAAGGGCTGAGACAAGCAGTCCCACAAAATGAACAGAAGCCTCAATGTGAACAGTTTAGTTCAGGGGTAGGCAACTGTGGGCATCTTCATATCCCGTGACACCCCCACCACCAAGCACACTAAAATAAGGTTTTTTTCTTCAGACTCTTTCTCAAAAAATTGAGTGTACATTGTGTCACTTCCTGACACCATTTTGATGGGGGCTCCAATGAAAACAGAGGTATTGGGGTTGGACTATGGGAGATTTGGGGGTATTTTGTCCATTTTTTTTAACATGGAGGAAAACTTCGTATGCAGTTTTCAAATTAAAATAATCCAAAATGTACACCTTTTTTAAAAAATGGTGAGTTGAGGAACTTCAGGTGCCACAAAAATGGAATCCAGGGGCTTCAAGCTGCATATAGGTTGCACTTTTCCGACTCTATCCCTAATTGAAATGCACATGCACTTCAGAAAATATGTCCATGACAGCAGCATCTCTGTGTGCTCTCATGACATGAATTCTGTTAAGAAAAATGAAAAGAGAATGTAATTAGCTTGTGTTTAGATATAATCAATTGCTTTTATTTGTTTGTTTGTTTAATTTATATCTCACCTTTTTCTCAATGGTCAGACTCAAGGCAGCTAGCAACACACAGGGGAACTGGTGGCTTTCTAGATACTGTGGGACTCCCACTGCTGGTCCTCCACTGAGATAACTGTCTTTTTTTATTTCAGATGGGATTGTGTTGGGTGTTGGGTGACTTCAATCTATTTCTAACTTATGGTGAACCTAAGGCAAAGAATCTATCATGAGGTTTTCTTGACAAGATTTGTTCAGAAGGAGGTTTGCCTCTGCCATCCTCTGAGGCTGAGAAAGTGTGAATTGTCCAAGGTCACCCAGTGGGTTTCCATGGTCAAGTAGGGAGTCAAACCCTGGTCTGCAGAGTTGCAATCCAACTACTACACAATGCTGGCTTCATTCTGAAATTAAACCTAGTGAAATGGTTGTTTGGTGCTTTTAAACTACTGTTAAATTGTTCTTTTACTAATCATTGTTTTTCTATAGCCATAGGATCTGCTGTTAACCATCATCCCCATCCCCCCCTCCTCTAGAGGGAGATTCATTTCTTGAGCTAATCTGCCCAAAATTTTAATGTATTCCTATTGGATAGTTTTAATTTTTTTTTAATGTTTAATCTCTTTTTATGGGTTGAGCATTTTTATCATTGGGAGGGTTGGGGCTTTGGGGCTTTTAAATTGTAATTGTAAATTGTTTGATATTTTATTGATACTGTTGGAATCCGCTTTCATTCCTTTGTGAAAAAGCAGAATACAAATAAATATTATTATTATTATTATTATTAACAGTCTCTCAGAGTGTTTTTTCATCTTTTTTACACCTTTACTTACTACATTTCTATATCACCCAGCTGCTGAAGATCTTGGTTCTCACTTCCAGTTTTAGTCTTTTGATTGTTGTTAATAAATAATAATAAAAGTTTTATTTTTATACCGCCCTTCTTCAAATCAAGGTGGTGCACAACAAAATTATACAGTACAATAGACACCAAAGCTGTTACAATATACAAAAACCATATCACAATAAAAAGCCTAGACATATTAAAACCATTACAAACTCATGCCAGTCTATTGTACTGGCAGAGGAAGGGGGGAGGTGAGTAAACATTCTGGGGGGAGGGGGAATATTCAGGGGTAAGCCTGCTCAAATAAATAGGTTTTCAACCCCTTCTTGAATTGGGGTAGGGAGGTGGCTGCGCGGAGCTCTGTGGGCAGCGAGTTCCAGAGGCTGGGGGCGGAGATCGTAAATGCCCTCCTAGAGGTAGAAGTTAGCCTAGCCAGCGGAACTCTTAAAAGTTGCTGCCCAGATGATCTGAGGGTGTGGGGCGGATTATATGGGGAGAGGCGGTCCATCAGATACCCTGGGCCCAAGCCATTTAGGGCTTTATAGGTAATGACCAACAGCTTGTATTGCGCCCGGAAGCGAATAGGCAGCCAGTGCAACTCTTTAAGCACTGGTGTTATGTGACTGGCCCTAGATGTATTAGTGACCAGTCGGGCTGCCATATTCTGCACTAATTGCAGCTTCCGGGTATGGTACAAGCTGTTGTTGTTATTTAGGATGAAACCATTTTCCACTTGATGCAAATAGACCCACTAGTTGACATCTTGAACAATAAACATGGACTTATCCCCATCCACCCATCGTCCCTGAACAAATTCCTTTGGATTTTTTCTCAATTCATCTTTATTGAAATTAATAGGTTAGAGTTGCTAAGAGGTACTAAAGAAATACAATGAGAATAGATAGATAGATAGATAGATAGATAGATAGATAGATAGATAGATTTTTGCACATGTCTGAAAAGGTGTGAGAGATATAAGAGAAGAGGGAAGGAAAACAGACAAGGCTCACAGGTGGTTTTTGCTTTTGGAGAATGCCCTTTATAGCACTCATTGGTGAAAATAATGGAGGATTGAGATCTCACTTTCACAATGCTGGCTTCTTTCAATTAGCTTCACCCTACTATTTCAGCTGTCTCTCAGCATCATTACTGTACTGTCATTCAGAGTCTCAAAGTGTCAGAAGGAACAGTGCATCTAAGTTGTTAGCAGAATAAAGCCTAAATATTCATTTGTTGGCTCAGGATAGCTTTTCTTTGCCACCTTCCCCTCATCTCCAAACAACTTTAACTGGCAGCAGACCTTTAAATTGGTGCTACATGGTGAACAAAGCCAATGAGCTCTGGCTACTTAGCAACAGTGGAAAGAAACAGGATAAAACAGAATGTTGTGTAGGAAGGGGAATCCCATCAAGTAATTGGTAAACCCAAGTAAAGTAGTCTATGATTAAGTTTTGTTTTTTTAATGGATTTACATAAAGTATACATTTTGTAGTTCAGCATAGACCCTGACTCAATTTGAGGGTCTAATGCTTATGATTCCAGGCTTGTGATACATTGCACAGAACCTCAGAACTGGGCTCTTAAAATGCATGCATTTTTAAAACGCTTAAAGAAAATTGCATCTCTTTCTAAATGTACATCTAAAAATGCACACGTATGGCAAAAGTGTATACAAAAAGATACATATTTGGGGGAAAATTACACAAAAGCATGAAATATACTGTTCCCACCCAATCTTTGCTGCATCGAACTGAGTCAGTATGAGCACAATATTAAAATGTATCATTTATAAATGGATGAATGAATAAATACATAAATAAATAAATGGATTTTTTAGGCTGGTCATATGCAGTGACTCTGTTCTGCATACATGCACCTCCAATTTCAAATTCATTTCCTGTTGTTTTATACAATAATCCTTTGTAATGTCCACTGGCAAAGTTTTCATTGATGCCATCCTACTTTTCCAAACCCTGCCCTTGGGGAGATCCAAGAAAACCTAACATTGAATTCAGTTTGGTTCATCTTTATTACGGTCATAGACCAACACAGACCTAACATTACTTTTCTAGAAGCTATTTCTAAATAAAACAACCCTTTACAGAATTTTAGAGGCTGTTGCTGTGTGTTTTATTGTACTGCTTTAATTGTTCTTGTGAGTTTAAATTGGTTTGTATGTTTTATTTTTATCCTCTTAGCCATCTTGTTCTTTCATTTGAAAAATAAAGACAGAATATAAATACCAGAAATAAAATACAAAGTCATTTCCTTCACTCCATCTCCTTTAAGTGTTCTATTTTCTCAGGTCTACTGGATACTAACCACAGTTTAATACTGCTGACTATCTAAAAATGCCATGCCAGGATGTCATGGACCCATGGAGCTACTCCTAATCACATGTACCTAGTTCTTGACTTATATTCTCTCTTACTCTGCAAGAGAAATAGTTTTGCACCAGACCCAGTGTGTAACTGGAGATGTATAGACTGGAGCAGACTAGGAGAGCCCAACTACTATATATCAGCAAAGAAAAAGAACAAACACACTTGGCATTTTTACCACAGCATGGGATAGGTCTGAAAGCACAGCTTGAATTCAAAACAAGACGAATGAAAATCTCAAAATGCCTACATGTGTGGGAGCAGCAGTAAGATTTGGGTCACTGAAAGTCCATATATCTGTGGGGAAAATAATCTACAGACAACATGAAAAGACTTTGGAAAACCTTTCTGCACTCTCTCTAGACAGATCTTGTGTGGAGGGGAGGGGGACTGTCACCATGCCACATATTTCTCAAAGCAATCCCCCCCCCCCACGAGATACTAAGGTGAATTTTTATTTAATGTGTTTATATTTGCAGAAGCAAAAAATGCTTTTAAAAATCAAAACAAAGGATAAGCAGGAAACATGGGGGAGACTATCCCCTGTCAATTGCTGTTTGCTGGGCAGTAGATTTTGTGGTAAGTGGGTCACAGAGTAGAATCTACTGAGACCTTTGGTTTCAGAACCAAGAAGCTGAATTAATATTTAGGTAGACATCTCTGTTCTTTTTAGACAGTCCCCAGTTAAAATCGTGACAGCTTATTTAGTGGCAGACGGTGTCAGTGAAAACTGTTCCTCATCAGAAATTGTTGTGGGGCTTTCTGGTTTGTTTGTTTCTTTCCCTCTTGGGCTGAGCTGTTGACAATATCTCTTCCTTCTCTGTTAATATCATGTTCAGGCACTCCTTCCAGGATATTATTACAAACACAACGCTGTTGGTAGTGTGAAAATACTGGCTAGACTTAAAGCCATTTCATCTATAAGGCCATGTGAACTGTGAAATTGTCCCTTGAAGTCCTTCTCACTACCAATTTTACTCTCACTACATGCTTATGCTTGGATGAATCTTGCTGAATGCTAGTGTCTTAGAACTGTGTGGTTATTTCAGATATGGGCTGGACTCTCTTTGGCCTGTGGCTTGGTAGTACTCTCTGGGGGCCTTCCTCAGGTTCTTTCAGTTTTCTCAGAAATTAAAATAACACACTGATCCTAAGAAAAACTCTAAAATGCATTTTTTAGGATGATAATTTGTCACACTTCACAAAATGGTGTGTGAAATTTCAAATTCTCCAAAGGTCTTCAAACCACAGAGATGCAAAACTTTTATAACACTTAACTGAATCTGCTGCCTCCTCTTACATTTTTAAAAAGAAAATAAATAAACAAAATTCAAATTCCCTGGTTTCAACATCAGTATGATTTTCTTCTTCATTCCTTACTTTGTTGACCTTGTAGCCAGATTCAGAGTTCTAGAGAACAGCGTGAAAGCTCACACATGATTCTGTGATATCTTTCTTGTACTTACATATTAGAGCTTAAGGCTGCATCCACACTGAAGAAATAATCCAGTTTAATACCACTTTAACTGCCATGACTTCATACTATGGAATTCTGGGAATTATAGTTTGTTATGTCACCGGAGCTCTCGGACAGAGAAGGCTAAATGTCTCACAAAACTACAATTCACATAATTTGATAGTATTGAGACGTGGCTATCAAAGTGGTATCAAACTGGATAATTTCTGCAGTGCACATGCAACCTAGGATTTTGTTGACCCTAAAATTGATTTTGGATTTTTTTCTGTTCTCTGGTGTTTCATGAGAGAGCAGATTATGCAGTGACTGGGCAATGTGAAGATACCATTTCTTCTGCACATAAGGCCCTTTCACACTACCAAATTACAGCTCAGTGTTTCCACTTTCACTGCCATGGCTCCATCTGGTGAAATCCTGGGGTTTGTAGCTAGGTGAGCTACCAGAACCTGCTGGCTGAAAATTCTACTACCTCTTAGGAGAAACTTTCTGACAGTAAGGGCTGATCGACAGTGGAACAAACTCCCTTGAAGTGTAGTGGAGTCTCCTTCCACAGAGGTCTTTAAACAGAAGATGGATGACCATCTGTCGAGGGTGCTTTGATTTAGATTTCCTACATGGCAGGAGGTTGGATTGAAAGGCCCTTGCAGTCTCTTCCAACTCTATGATTCTATGATTCTTCCTAAACTGCAAATTTCAGGATTCCATAGAGTGGAATTATGGCAGTTAAAGTGGTGCTAAAACTGTATAGTGTGAAAGCACCTATAAATACAGCTGTCTAATAAATGCATAATACTTATCCCACAAGCATGCAGTATATTGTTTTTGTGGGTCATATCTTAACTGCTCTTTCTCTGTATCTCTGCGTACCTTTCTCAGGGACGTAGCCAAGGGGGGGGGTCCTTGGGGTCCAGATTCCCCCTCTTCCGTTAGATAAAATGAATGGTACGTGCTGCACTGCTGCCACACCCAAGCCCCATTATAATGGTGGCACTTAGTCTGGATCCCCCCTTCCCAAAATCCTGGCTACATCCCTGCCTTTCTGCTCCACCCTCTCCAGTGTGTCAACATGTTTTCATTATACTAAAAGTGCACTTGGTTGTGCTATTTGTTTTTTCATAGCAACAGACAAATGAAGGATATTTTATTTGTTCACTTAAAATGACCCAAGAATTGTTTACTTAAAATGATGAAGAAAGTACACACAAGAAAAGGGGGGTGGGCATGATATTCCATTGTGATTTGGGGTTCACTGAATCATGCTTGTGTCATGTCTATATATCTTGAAGTATTTTTGAAACTTTGTTTCAATTAGCTATGGATAAATTCCCATTATATGTAGTTTGTAATTATGTGTGTAATTACAAGCTTTCTTGGTAAGCATTCAGGAATGGATGTTTTGAAGTGCTCTCTCCCAGTTCATAATATTAGTGAATGTATAATGATAATGTAATGTGCCAGAATCTTATACTATTGTTATGTGGGAATTGTATTTTGCAGCTTGAACTTCTTAGAAAGTCAACCTCTAGAATCAATCTGCTGAACTAAATACATAGGAGAACAAAAGAGAGCTTTAGAGGAGAATGAAGCAGGAGCCATATGAAATTTGTTGAAGCAAAATGGAAAGAGGACCCAGAGAAGATGCTGACAAATACAGTGGCATCTCAGAGCTGTGATCTATTTATGTAGTTCACAGCAAGAAATGAGAGAAAGGTTTAACATGAAAGAAGATTGTAGTTCTAAAAAACAGTTGCCTCTAAATTTCATTCACTCTTCTTCACAGCAGTCAAAAAGAGTGCTAGTGGAAATCTTTTTTTAAAATGTGTATATGCCTACTAAATTGCTGACTTTCAGTGCCTGGCCTGGTGATTGCTGACAGAGTATATACAAAATCTTTTTTAAAAACTTATCTGATTCAGAGAAGAACTTTGGGGATAAATTCTGCTCATTCCTTTGTATATTTAAGCATTACTTTTTTTTAAAAAAAAAAGCATTACAAAGAGGACAAAAGTTGTACCCTGAATACAGTCAATTACAAAAACAACATCACTCAACTCACTAACACTTCTGTCATACTATCCAGTATCAGGAACCTTTCTAGAAGACTTGAACATTGTGCTATGACACTGTGTTATACTCAGGGTAAGAACCATAAAGGTGGATGCCTAATTTGAAAACTCACTCTTTGCAGGAATAAGTATTTATGAAATGCATTTATGCTGCATAACTCTGGGCCAGTACAGACTAGAAGAGAGAGGCAGCCAGAGTCAACAATCCACTGCTTCTTCCAGTGATGCTGCCAAAGCGCTGTAAGCGCCCTGGAGCATCATGGTGATGTCACACACATGCCATGCCATTTGGATGCAGCACGTGCATGATGTCATCAACACGCATGCCGTGTGGATGACGCTGCATAAAGATGGCACTGCCGTGACATGCTAAGGTTCCAGAGCATGCAGATGCTGCGCGCTCCAGAACCCTAGAATTGGCCCCAAGCCGCCACAAACCGGCGGTCTGTCCTTGGCCTCTAGTATATTTGTTGCTAACCCAGGAAAGCCTCACGTCAGTGTCTGGCAATACTATGAAACAAAATCCATTGTGAAAGCTATAGCCTACATCACCTGGTATTCATTGGTACTCATTCAGTACCAAGAAGTACTAACCAGAGCTGACTCTGCTCACCATCCAAAGTCAGACAGGATCTGGTGCCTTAGGCTATTTAGGCCCAATCCACTTAGCAGGACTTTACTAAGTAAGCTATTAAATATATCTATTAAACTCACCCGTAGCCAGTTTCACTCTGCTTTTAGAATGAAAAACTCCAAGTTAATCATACCATTGCTTGGGACATCAAATCTGACCACGGTAGTATATGCCTTGGTTACATCCCATTTGGACTACTGTAACATGCTCTACGTGGGGCTGCCTATGAAAAGTGTTCACAAACTGCAGCTGGTCCAAAGAACTGTGGCTAGGTTGCTAAAGGGGGCAGGTTATAGAGACCACACAACGCTCCTGTTGAAACAGCTCCACTGTGCCAGCTTGTTTCTGGGCACAATTCAAAGTGCTGGTTATGACTTACAAAGCCCTGTATGGTTCAGGTCTAGGCTATTTTGCAGACTGTATGAGTTGGCCCAGACTGAGATCCTCAAGAGAGGAGCTTTTCTCCATCCCACCACCATCACAAGCACAGTTGGTGGGGACAAGGGAGAGGGCCTTTTCCATGGCTGCCCCTAGACTCTGGAACACCCTTCCCAGGGTAGTCAGAATAACCCTCTTTTTGTTATCTTTCTACCAGCAGGCTAAGGCCTTCCTATTCAGACAGACATTTAAAACAGAAGGTTTTTAAACAACAGGCTGGGTGTTGTATTCTTTTAATTGTAAACATTTTAACTATACTTTATTATTTTCATAAGCAATCTATTTACGATTTTTAATCTTGTAAGCCACTCTGAGTCTCAGTTTAGGGGAAAGGGTGGTAAATAAATAAACAAACAAACAAACAAACAAATAATACCTGCTCTTCATTTAGCAATAGCAATAGCAGCTTCATTTATATACTGCTTCATACTGAACTAAGCAGTCTCTAAGCAGTTTACAACTGTAAACTAATTGCCTCCAGCAAGCTGGGTACTCGTTTTAGCAACCTCATAAGGATGCAAGTGTGAGCTGAGCTTGAGCCCTGGCTGGTATTGAACTCACACTCTTATGGTTTGTGAGTGGCTGCAGTATAGGCATTTAACTGCTGTGCTACCAGGGCTTCTTCCATCATTCCATTACTTCCCTTCTTCCATTATTTACACAGTTGGATCATTCTCAAATATTTTGTAGGCTTTGACTCAGCTATTTTGACACAACTTCATCTCAGACCTTGTCTGCACTGGCCAGGATACCCCAGGGCAGCCTGGATATCCTGCTCCCACCACTGCCCTGACCTGTCCCAGTTATTTCAGCTTCCACCATCACTGAAGCTATCTACACAGGTGTGCCACTGGGCTGCCCCAGTGTCTACCACCACCAAGGGTTTCTTGTTTCTAAGATCAGAATGGACAGGCAGCGGCGGCGAGAGGAGCCCAGCAGGGGACCCAGGAGCCCAGGCAGCAACAACAGCCCTCCTTGGGCGGCGGCCAGAGGGAGGAGCAGCAGCGGGGAGGCATTTAGGCCCCCGCACTCACCACCAGCCCTCCACAGGCAGCGGCGGCGAGAGGAGCCCAGCAGGGGACCCAGGAGCCCAGGCAGCAACAACAGCCCTCCTTGGGCGGCGGCCAGAGGGAGGAGCAGCAGCGGGG
>NC_056525.1:86102618-86126768 GCF_019175285.1 Sceloporus undulatus
TTTTCTCTTTTTTTTTTTTAATTTTATTTTGGCTTTGCTTTTCCCCCTCCCCCCTATGGAAATTACTTTAACTCCTCTAAGTTATTTATGTTTTTAGCAAGGTTATCCGTAAAGGGTATTATATGATTATAGCTGTTGGATTTACTTGATCATATCTAAATCTTTTTAACTTTTAACTTACAAAGTAATTTTTTTTATTCTATACATTTTCATGAAACTTAAATTGATAGGACACATTAGATATAATAGCCTTATGTGTACACTGTTGAATATCGGATGTTAAGCTTACACAAACTTATGACCACCTAAAGCCAGTTTCAGACAGCTCTGAGAAAAATTGACCATAGGTGGGGCCCTAACAGTATTGCCACTGTTAATAAGAAAAGATAAACATGACTAATGAAGATATGATAACCTTGGAACATTCTTCATTCTCAAACCACTCTCTAAAAGAGAAAGCTGTGCAATCAAAAATAACTCAATATTTTACTAATTGTAGACACAGAACCCCCCATAGATGCTCCCAAACTAATGTAGAAGCAAATCCTATAGGAAGTAAGGAAATAACTTCATCACCTGTAGCACCTATTTTGGATTGGTCTTTAGATAGAATAGGCTCTTTAAAGCCTCTAAATAGAAGTTTTTCTGCACCAAATCTTGAAACTGAAATGGCTTTTGCTGAGGGAAAAATAACATCTGAACCTATTATAAGTGAAAAGATATCTGGGACTAAAATGGAAATAGATCCAAGAGAGGATCTGTTAAGATCTGACAGAGCTCTTAGCTTACCACTTGGATTCTACAGTTCTAAAAAGGATATGGAAAATCCTAAATGGATTTCCACTCTCTTTGAGGAATTGTCATCTGTTAAAAAATTCCTTACCGAATGTAACACTCTCCTTACCACTTTAGTAGATTTACACCTTCAAACGATCTGTACTAACCCAAAAGAACAAAAATTAGACAAAGAAAACGGTAAAGATAAATCCTCTTTGACAACAACTCCTATCTCGAAAAGTGACAGGGATATTATGTACAGATCTGCAATAAGCTCAAAGAAGGGACGCAAAAGGAAAAACTCAAAGGTGGAAGCGTCTGGAGCTCCAAAAAAGCTTTGTAAAACAGGGAAAAAACATAACATCCGAAAATGGTAGGAGATCTGATGGGGAGATTAATCATGAAGATTCTAATACAGCTCAAACATCTGAATCAACACAAATTACATTAGATACTGAAAAGTCCAATCTCAAAACTAATAAACACTTAGGGAACCAAATTGTCCCCAAACTGACTGAAAATCCTCCTCAAAATATCACCTCAAGCCTGTCAACAGATCAACTAGTAGAAATGGATCTAGCACCTATAAAACACCCTATAAATAAACTATCATATGCAACAACAGATACAAATGTAAAAGGAAAAAAGGAACATCAGTATATCCTTAGTCAGTACCAAATTGTTCTGTCAAATTTCCCTAAACCCTTTGGTATCCTATCACAGGCTAGACGCAAACACCATTTACTAACAGTCTTGGAAAAAATATGTCCAAATCAAATTACTATAAATAATATCCTACAGGTTACCTATTTGTATTTCAATAATTGCCGTGCGCGTGCCCTGATTACATTTAGTGATATTAAATTTGTCACCCTAATATGCAAATGTAGAACTTTACTTTTAAGGGAAGGTATCTTTGTTTCTAGATACTTTACGAACACAGCTCCTCCTCAGCCATTGATAGTACGTATACCGACTGTATCTACTATTCTTCTAAATAAAAGTCGAAATATAAAAGATCAAACTAAGACTGAATCTGGAAAACATGATTCAAATAAATCTAGCAACAAGAAAGACAGTACATCTTTTAATGCTATTGAATCATTTCACCTCTCAAGTCTTGCAATCAAAGAGGAAGAGGAGCTAATTGAATCATTTTCAGGTCTATCCCAGACTGCACAAACAGAAATAATAACTAGACTGGAAAATCTAAAGCAATATCTTCTAAATGTGTGCTCAATAAAAGAGCCCCCTTCTGAAATATGTGAGAAGAGAGATAATAGAAAGACAATTACAGCAGAGATAAACCCACTAACTTGGACTGAAATGAGATATTTAGACAACTTTGAAAATGGCTTGTTGCATTCTAATAGGATCTTTAAAAAAGTAGCATCCAAAACAAAAGGCCTGGTAAGGTCAAATGTGAGTTGTATCCACCCAACCCTTGAAATTATTGAAGAGATATCAGTTGACAAAAGTACCAAAAATAGTAATGTTTGTCTAACTACAGCAACTAATAACAATATTAAAACTGACTCAGATGTCCCAGACAAACAAATGGTTTTCCCAACTACAACCCAATCTAGTCCCTTTTATACTGTGAGATCAAACGTATGACAACTAAAGGAAATGAAATCAAAAAATTTAAAACTTCTGTCTTGGAACATTATGGGCTGGGGAAGACACACCTGTGACCCTTTATTTGTGAACTATGTAACCAAATTTGATATAATATTACTACAAGAAACATGGTTGAGGGAAAAAACTAACACTGAATGGATTTACAACAAGCTCAGTAGATGCCTCTGCTTCTCAGAAGGGTGGCCGCCCGAGTGGCGGCCTATCCATTTTGATTTCGACAAGCATTAAACATGTCTCTCTTTCCATCCCACCACTAGCAAATTTGGCCTCTTCCTTACTAGTCAGATTTAATGATATTTGGCTGTTAATAATGAATGTTTATCTACCTCCTATACGTCAAAAAGAAGTGTTAAAAAACACATGGTTAAAATTAGAAACCTACATTACTAATACATTAGCTCAACATCCTGAAGTTCTCCTGATATTGGCTGGAGACTTCAATGCAAGAATTGGTCCCTCCGAGGCAGATTTGTATGATCACTTCCACCTTGCTCAGCCTGAAATAGATTCAGGCTTAGACCTTCCCCATAGACAGTCAAAAGATAAAGGATGTAATTGGGCTGGTCTTTATCTTACAGAACTATCTCATAAGTTAAATTTAGTTATAATGAATGGTTCTACAGAAGGAGATGATGAAGGAGAATATACATTTGTGTCCAGCCGTGGATCCTCCACCATTGATTACTTCTTGATCTCATATGAATTATTATCTGTAACGCCTAAATGCAAAATAGAACATAGAGTTGAAAGTGACCATCTACCTGTAACTCTGACATTAAAATGTGCTTCACAAGTTGATTTTGCAGAGCAGAGTGTCCCTCCAGAAGGCAAACTAGAATTGAGACCCAGCGGTATTAAGTGGTCCCCTAAGGTTGAAGGCAGCCTAAAAACTTTCTTAAATTCTGAAAAATGTCTTTTCTTACGAAATTTAATGCTGGAAGTAGAATCCCCAAATGATATATTTGAACCCTTTCAACAACTAAGTTTAACCATTAAAAATTTACTAACTCGACCAATATGCCCCAAGGCCCTTAATCAGAATACAAAAAATAAATCTTGGTTCGATCAGGACTGCATTAACATGAAACAGACCCTAGTGGAAAACTATAAAATTTATAGACAAAAAAATTTACAAACAATCCCTTCTGAATGGTTTGAATTAAAGAAGAAATATAAGAAACTGATAAAAATAAAAAAAGCAACAGCCCTCAAAAATTCTTGGTGTACTTTAATAACAGCAGCAAATAATAAAGATACATCTACTTTTTGGAAAATTGTAACTAGTGGCTGGCCAAGGGCAGTAAGTATGACTTACTCAATCTCTGTTAATTGTTGGGAACAATTTTATAGCAAGCTATATGATCAATCCCGATGTAAACAAAATCATTCCCCCATCGATATCAAAGAGCTTCCAAAATGGCTACCAGTTTCCGACCAGGAAATAAGAAGCCTGATAACAAGAACCACCCCAGGTAAGGCCCCGGGTAATGATAATATACCCTCAGAAGTGTTTAAATCTAATATTGAATGGTGGACCCCTGTTCTTGCAGCCTTTTTCACTGCCATAGATCATACTACATACATCCCTGAGGACTGGGGCCTTGCTATTATTGTACCAATATACAAAAAGGGAGATAAAAATGATCCTGGAAACTACAGGCCTATTAGCCTTCTCAATATCATAAGCAAAATGTATGCTCTACACCTATTGGATAAGCTCCAAGAATGGCTTGAGGAGGAAGATATCATCAGGGAAGAGCAAGCTGGCTTTAGGAAAAAACCGTTCGGCAATTGACCATGCCCTAGTCCTTAAACATCTTTCTGAAAAGTATATTGCTTCGGCTAGGGGCACACTGTTTACTGCATTTGTCGATTTTAAATCAGCATTCGATCTTATATCAAGAGATATATTATGGAAAAAGCTCGAGACCACCAACATTGATAAACGACTGTTAATATTAATTCGTAAACTACACGAGAATTCTCGAGTAGTTATACGTTGTAATAGCCAGGGCAATGCAACAAGGCCTATTCCCACATTTAATGGAGTAAGACAGGGTTGCATTCTAGCACCTACTCTTTTCAACTTTTACATTAATTCCATGATCTCGACCCTGTCAGAAATATCAGCACATGCCCCGACCCTCTCAAATAAGCCTTTATCGATTCTTGTTTACGCAGACGATGTTGTTTTAATGTCCATCACAAAAGTAGGATTGAATAGACTTCTGAGAGTTTTAGCAACTTACTGCACAAATGATGCTCTAAAAATTAATTATAATAAGACCAAAGTAATGGTCTTCTCGAGGAGCCGCCTCCGATATAAGTGGACCCTAGATGATCATCCCATAGAACAGGTGTCCACTTATAAATATCTGGGAATCACATTTCATGACAAGGGATCTACCAAATCACATCAGAAAAATGCTGTAATGAACACACAAAGAAGTATTAAAGCTTTATGTTCTTTATTATAATAAGGGAGGCCAATATATTCCAGCAGCTCTCCAAGTCTTTGTTGTTAAGATATTAGCACAATTATTATACGGTTCTGAGATTTGTACTTTCAGTAGCTTTACAACCTTTGAGGTAGTTCAAACCAAATTTTTAAGGACAATTTTAGGTGTCCCAAATTGTGTTTCAAATTCTATTCTTCGTCTAGAAACAGGGATGCTATCTATTGAGGCGCGTGTATGGATACGCAAATTAAATTTATGGCTCAAAATGTTTTTTGTTCCGATCGGTTTAGTACCATTAATTCTAACAGACTCCTTTTTGTCTCCCTGGAAGGAGACACTGACCTTGAAACTCTCATCTCTTGGACTCTCACTATCTGAAATAACTGTACTAGGTTATGATAAAGCAAAATCTGTGATTTCTCAACGCATCAAGGATATTGATTTCCAGACTCATATAAGCCAACTAACTTTACATCCTGTTAGGGAATCCAGTAGACCTGGCAAATGTGCGAAATATTTTGAGAATTTGAATGTCCCGAAATTTAGAAGAGCTTTCATGTCAGCAAGGTTTAACATCTTACCCTCAGCAGTCCTGGAGGGCAGATTTAAAAAGATACCTTACAAACACAGATACTGTCCTTGTGGCTCGGAGGAAATCGAGAATATTAATCATGTACTCTTTGGCTGTTCTTTGTATACAGAAATACGTGCTTTATATATAACACCAATTGTGCTGCAGTTTCCAGGCAGACAAGAGAAATTTTATATAAATTTTCTACTTGTAGATCAGAAGGAAGATATAACGCAAGCAGTTGCACAATTTTTTGCAGCTGCCATTGCAAATCGTAAACAGTTTGTTAAACAGATGTAATATGTTACAATATAATCTCAAAATCTGTACAAAGGGCTTGATTTAACGGTAAAATCTGTAAATTAGTAACCAATTGCATTTGATAAATGGCACTTTGTAGTTCAACTCTTCCTTGGATAGGGGATATGTTTGTGAATTTTGAACCAATATGTCATGAATGTGGTCCTCTTTTACATAATATGATAGAGTTGTTTGCGAGATGATGGCAGCCTACTCATTGTTGTGTGTTTGCCTGATTATGTTGTCCTATCACTGCTTTTTAATCTTACTTTTATAGACTGTAATTTGTTTATATTTTTTAATCTGTTGTGTTTTAAACTGGAATTTCGTAATTGTGCTGGCCAAATGGCCGTAATAAAGTTATTATTATTGTTATTGTTTGTTTGATCAGAATGAGGTACCCAGCAATGGTCACATGCTAGGTACCTTATTCTGACCTCAAAATAAGTGACCCAAGGTGGTAGTAGATGTGTTAAGCTGTCCAGTGGGACACCCAAGCAGACACCCACTGTGGCACAGAAATTGAAGGCTCCAGATCTTCCAAGAAGATCTGGAGCAACAGATAAGATTTTTTAAAATTCATGTTAATTACGGCAGGATACAGACTGCCCAAAAAGGGCGGCCTGCTGGCTCTTTCTTTTCCGCCAGCAGGAAGCCACAGTGGATAAACCCCGCAGTTTCCCGCTGGCAAAAAAAAGAACCTGCAAAAAGCGGGTTCTTTTTCTGGCACACTTGTGATGCCCAAGTATGCCAATGGCACACTCAGGACATCACAAGTGCACCACAACATATGGACGCTAAGTGTCTGTTGCATCAAAATAGCAGTGCCCATGTGTACAGGGCACCACCATTTTGATGTACAAAATACATACTAGGGTTAGGGAGCATCTGCATGGTGTACGCTCCCTAACCTTAATGCCGCCGCCATGCCATATTTTGCCCGTCTGTACCGGGCCATTGTTATCCCCTGGTTGTGGTGTGAAACATGCTGGCCATCATCCAGATTGCCTGCTCCAGTACCATTCATGTGTCATTCGAACAGGATGATACCAGAGCAGATGGGAAACGAACCTTTTGGAGAACTTATTTCCAACAGTGGGGGTCTCTGGACCATTTCTCTGCTTTTGGTTCACCTGGTTATGTATCAAAAGTTAATGCATTTTGTAGGGAGCAAAAAAAAAGTATTTTGTTTGTGAGAAAGTAAGAAAGCTATCAGACATGCAGTGAGTGTTCTTTTGTTCTTCTATAGCATGCTATAGAGTTTCCTTCCAAAGCTAATGTATTCCACTTAACCCCTTAGCCTAGCAGTTAGCTATGGTCTCTGCTCTCAGTTCCCATTTTTACAGCAAAATACCAAGGCACAATACCAAGAAAAGAACTCAGTCTCATTGTTGCCATCACTGTACTTGATTGGCTCCAATTGTATAAGAAGTGTGACACTGGGATAAGGGTAATAATAGCATATTGTATTTAGTTATACCAATATCTGAGTAAAGAGGCCACACATTAATGTCTAGGGTTTAGAAAGCCATATCTTTTAAATCATTGCATGAGTACTAGTAAAACAGAAAGGACAGCTATTCAGTCACAATTTGAACACCAGCTTTAATCAGTCTGCAAGAGAAACATGTTGGTGGCATATTATTAAGTGGAAAGCTTGGCTCTGAAGAGTCTCTTCTAAATGCTCCTGAACATGTCTTTAATGAGGCCTGTGAAGCCAGCCATTGTGACTCCACATACTCCCTCAGCTCCAGTATTTCCAAAGAGATGTTGGCCTGGAAAAGCAGCGCAGAGGAGACTGACTTGCTTCCCACTCACCTAGTATCTTAGTCATAAAGAAACCAGGAGCTCACTGTCTAAAATGCAACAAAAACATAAGGCCATTTTCAATTTCTCTGAGATTTCAATACAATACTTTCCACACTTACTCAGATTTGCTCCTGGGTGCTCTTCATAGATCCTCTCCATATGAACAATGTGGTATGGGTGTAGACTCTGTCCACTGATGCTTCAAATAATGCTACACATCCTACTGGCACTTCATTTTAGCTTTGTACTTCTATTTTGTCTGTTTCCTGTGACCTATCTAGCAAAAGCTAGCAGCTAAGGGTAGCAGGTCCAAACTGTCCCACCTCTACTCTGTATTGAAATGGCAAAAATTATGCCTTAACTTCTGATGGCCCAGAACTTGGACCTCTTGCACTCTTACACTAAGTAAGTAAAAAATGACAAGAGCCCTGAGCCCTCTTGTCATACCTTCTGTTTCACAGATGGAAACTAGTACACATGTGGACAAAGAATCCATTTCCCCTTTCCCCTCACACCAGAAGCAAACCTTCAGACACTTTGGGCATTGATATCTATATCTAAAAATAAAATTTTTTGGCACTAGTGAAGCATGACCTTCAACATTTTACAGATGAAAAGTGGGGTGCATTTGGCTAAGCAAAAGCAGAATGTTGTCAAGGCAAAAATATTAATAAGGAAGAACACACAAGCTAGGAGAGGCTGCAGCAGTTTGCTTTGCCTGGGCCTACTAGGTCAAGAAATCAGAAGAAGACTAGGACTTGGAAGGGCAACTATTTTTTTAATTAAATTTTATTACACATAAAAACAAAACAGTTATAAACATCATGATCTAACAGTCAATGCATAGCATTTAACTATTTGAAATAAACCTTGTTCTGTTATCATTTATGTTCCAAATTAAATAGGTATACTTCCTTTGAATAACATTCGTCTTGTGTGTTTATTACTGCCATCTTACATTGTTTCCCTATACATTTGATATATTAACTTTAGTTAATTTAGTATCTTTCTCACTTTATTAATTTACACATCCCTATTATTCTTATTGTAAAGTAGAGCTTGTTTATGGGAATACATTCCTAACCATACTCTACTATAATTCTTTCCATCGTTTACCACAAAAAATCTTTAGCATCTCCCATTCCTTTTCAGTTTTCTCCTCCTCCTTTCCATGAATAATGTTTGTCAAACAGTACATTTCCATCATATCATAAAGTTTTAATAACCGCTCATCTGTAGTTGGAATCTTGCTTACTTTCCAGTGTTGAGCCAGAAGCAACCTTCCAACTGTGGTCATGTAAAGAATTTTATGCCAATGAAGGGTTTCTACTTTCTTTCTTTGGATGTTTGTTTGTCATATTTAAAAGATAGATCTCTGGGAGCTTTTCAAACTTCGCACCAATGATTTTGGTTATTATCAAATGAATTTGATTCCAAAATTTCTTTACCTTTGGATACTCCCACCAGACGTGATACCATGTTCCTTTTGTTTTCAAACATTTCCAACAGAAATTATTCTTTCCTCTATGAATTTTAGTGAGCTTAGCTGGAGCCAGATGCCATCGGAGTTCCAATTTTTTTGAAGTTTTCATGAAGATTTTGGTAAGGTGTAAATTTCAATGTTTTTTTCCTGACATTTTCTCAGATTTCTAAGTCAATTGTTCTGCCAATATCTCTGGCCCACTGAATCATGGAATCCTTTACAACATCCTGTTCCACCTTTCTTTGCAACAAAATTTTATATTATTTAGATATTAGTTTCAGTTTCTCTTTTAGAAGTATGTCGTCTAGGTCAGTTTTCTCTGATTCAAAACTTTCAAGTTCTGTACCTACTTGAGAGTTGATAATAAAGAAACCAGTGTTTTTGTATCTCCATAGGCTTTATTTCTTCTATTGTTTTCAAACTGTAATTGTTCGTATCATTTTTTATTAATAAGTGCTCGTATCTTAACCATTTGGAGAGCTGTGCTTTATTAAAAAAACACCTCATGGGGAAAAATCCATCCAGGAATTTTCCTGTAGAAGAGTTGTTTTACTTTCAACCAAGATATCAAAATGGCTATCCGAATAAAGTGGTGCTCAAAATCTCTGTTAATTTTGTGTTTTTTGTACCATAAGTACATGTGCCAGCCATAACGAATATTAAATCCCTCCAAAGCAAGTTACTTATTGTTCAGATTTATCTACTCTTTCGCCCAAATTAAACTGTTAGCTTGAAAGTATAAATATTAGGGCAACTATAAAGGAACTAGACTCCTCTAGTATAAAAACATATTGAAAATTCAACTCAGCTATTTACGATTTTGATGGTGAAAACTGGACAGTAAACAAACTGACAGAAGGAGAATCAACTCATTTGAAATGTAGTTCTGGAGGAGAATTCTATGGATACCATTGATTGCCTGGGAGACAAATCTGGATCTGAGAGGAAATGAAGTCTGAACTCTCCCTAGAAGCCAAGATTGTCATACTTTGGACATATTATGAGAAGACATTACTTGTTAGAAAAGGCCATAATGCTTGGTAAGATAGAAGGCAATATGAAAAGAAGATGAACTTGTTACAGGTGGATAGGCTTCATCAAGGAAGTCATGGACTTAAGTTTGCAAGTCTGAGCTCTGCTTCTTTGATAACAGGGATATGCTAAAAGGAATATTGATACCAGTTGATAACAGGGATATGCTGGTCTATGACCATAATGAATTATTGAACTAAATTGACAACAGGGTGATTTGGAGGGCTCTCATTCATAGGGTCCCTATAAATCGAAATAGACTTGAAAGCAGCTAACAACAAACTGGAAAGAACACGATTTTGCCACTCTTCTCCTCCTTTCCTGCTCTGTCAATTGAGTGCAAACTACTTTTGCACTTTGAAGTCAGTTTGTCCTCTGAAGTAAACTGGGGAAAAGGGAAGGGAAGTGGGAGGAGGAAAAAGAAACTAGGACATTTTAAAATCAGCTGAAAAAGTGTGACAACAGAGGGCAAAGCAAGACTGTCCCTGCCAAATTATGATAACAAGAAGGTGAACTCTTGGGACCTTTGACTAGTGTGAAAACAACAAGCAAACTTCTAGTGCTTTTCAGAAAACAACTATGGCATGCCTCACTCCTATCCATCTGAGTGCATCTATCTGCAGAGTTGTATTTGCAGTTGTTCCTCTTCTTTCCCACACAGGCCTTCAGTAGCTCATGTTCTGTAATTAAGGTGATTTTTTTCCTGTCTTGGGGCTATTCAGACAACCCTAAAAGGTCCGTCTGCAGCCAGTCCTTTCAAGGCTGCATTGGGTCTGCAGCAACCTCATGCTGCAGCCCCAATCCCACCTTTGGAGGGTGCAAAAAGGAGTTGCAAAAAGTGGCTGGAGTGGCGTGTGCCATCATGGCGCCCTGGGGGCAAAGTTAGAGCAAGTGTCATCAGGACACTGCACCCTGACTGCACCCACAGGCTGGCCTTTTGGGCCAGTCTGTACAGGCCCTTAGTGTCTTTTAATAAATTACCTTTCAGAACAAAGTTCCAAAGTCTCACCTTTTTGGAGCTCTATAAGGATACAGTGCTATATAGATTTAAATTAGCAATCTGATATTATTGCTGATTTTGTAAATGTGCTTGTTTCTATGGCACCTCAATTGGACTGACAGCAAACTGTCCTCCAGGAAGATAAAAACAAACAAACTAAACTAGGAGCTACTGAAGGAAGAGGGTTTTCTAAATACCCATAGTACAGTCAGCCCTTCTTATACACGGATTTTTTTATACATGGATTCAAGCATCCACGGTTTGAAAATGTTCCAAAAAAGTATAAACTTCAACTATCAAATCTTGATTTTCCATTTTTTATAAGGGACACCATTTTGATATGTCATTTTATTTAATGGGACTTGAGCATCCACAGATTTTGTTATACACGGGGGAATCTTGGAACCAAAACAAGGGTCCACTGTAATTCCAACCCCAAGAGTTTATTCCCAAACATCAAAGTATATTGAAATCTATGTTAGAAATCTTTTTCTCCAACAAGCATGGAAACAGCCTCTTTCTAGAAATCTCACTCAACATATACATTTAATGGGCAAGGGCAGTGGGAGTGCCCAACACCAAGGTCAGGTACAGCCGGTGCAGTCCTGTCCATCTACATTGTTTTCACATATGTCAGAATATTTCACAAAGAAGGCTACTATAGAAAGTAAGAGTAATTGTCTATTTATAATAGAAAGGAAATAGACACAACAATGCTCTATAACAAAGAGAAATCACATATGTCGATAGAGTTCAAGAACAATTTATCTTTCTTTTTCCTATTCAACAGTTTGAAAAGCTGCCAAAAATGAGTAAGACTTAAGGTTGCCTGATGTACAAATTAGAAATTCAGAAGACAATGCAGATCTTGAGCTCTTGACACCTTGGTTTTAAACATCGCTCTCCTGGAAGAAGAAGAAAAACAACCTAAAGATGTTCTAACATTTATTTAAATCCCATGCAACTGATCCTTTCTTTGTGCATTATGTTCTTTCTTTCATCCTTCAAATATGAATTGAATCTCTCAATCCATCACAGCCAGGGTTTTACTATACTGGAAATGCTATTTTTTTTTTTAAAAAAAATGGAACAATATATTTGAATTTTCTAAACTTGATATTTCAAAGGCTCCAATGTCCATATTACCAAAGACCTAATAGGTGTAATCCACAAAAGCTAAAGTGAAGATCCTTTAGTACAATGTTTTGATGTGACCCTCGGTCTAATTTCATGTAGCCCCTAGAATTATGTGGCCTTAAGCATCTCTGCTTTGGAGCCCACTTTTGCACTCCAGACTTCCCCTTCTTGTTTACTGTTCCATTTGAGAGAAGTAGAGAAAGAAGGGTGGCATTAGGGATATAAATTTTTACATTCCTCATTCTCACAAATCTATACTCAGTTCTATAGGGACCACTATTGGATGTAATTCTCAATTTGCTTTTCCTGTGGGTCAAAAACTCAATTAGAGATAGGAAAAAATAGCTCTTCCATCTCTACTTTAGAATAAACCTTCAAAATTTTGGGAAGGATGGTAGTTTTTGTATCAAGATAAATCTAAAATGAGCACTCCCCATCCCCAAAGTAACTGCCCCTAATTGAGTAGCCAAAATATAGGGAGAGAAAAGGGCAAAAAGGTTTGATTTCCAGTTGATTCACACAGAAATTTCACCTATTCCTTGAATTCTGTCAGTTGTTAAGAGTTCCTCCTGGATAAGGAAAACATAATCATATTGATGATTACACCATCCCTGCTGGATATTTAGCCTTAATTTTGTTAGCTGTGTAAAATTGTATTTCATCTGTAAATGTCCTTCTTGCTCTTACAATTCCCTCCAATTTCTTTATATACTTCCTAAAACATCTGATTTTTTCTCCTTTTGTCTCAAGGATGATTTTATATAGGATGCAATGCTGGTGGGGGGGTTGCATTTCATAAATGGGAAGAAAGTGGTAGCATACAAGCCATAACTGTTTTAAGTTTAAAATGGACAGTGGGGTCATTTTGACCTCCTTGTAAGAAAGGCAGAGTATAAATAAATAGATGATGTGATGTTCTAACTTTTTGATTTCTCTTTCTTCATCAAACCATGTTTCACATTCACTTTCACACACACACCAAGAACTGTCTTCATCCGTCTGTGGTGCCTAAAAGTTTTGTGCTATTTCATATATTATATCCTATTGCTAATACATGGATGATAGTTTTTAATTCAAAGTTGTGCACATATAGCCTCCTCAAATTTTCTTTCTGTCTGTAGCTGTGGCCCAAAAAAGTGGGGATCCCTTTTCATCAAAGTTTTCCAAGGGGATAAAAACATCCCCAACAGTTTCTCAGCATGAGACTCATCATGAGTAATGGTAAGCAGCACTGTTTCCTTCTTTCTCTTTTCTTTTTATGGCTTCCTCCCCCCCCCCCCCCCCGAAGAGGTCAAAGGTACAGCAGCAAATGGAAGCAACCATAGTAACTGTGTTGCCATCCTGGCTCAACCATTTGACATCCTCCATAATGCCCCAAATTTTCTGTTATTCCAGAGTAATGTGAAATGGCAGTCATTATGAGGGAAAATGTGAAAGAGACTATTTGGAGAAAATTCTACAAAATGAATCCTACCTCTAGAGAGATGAGAAGTAGTTGGGGAAAAGTATCTTCTGAGGAATATCAGCTGAGCTAGATTTAATGACAATACTTCCTGAGGATATCAGAGTAGCAGCCCTTGGGTTTTGGAAGATGCTGTATGATAAGCATGTCAACTCTCAACATCGTAACAGTCATGCATTGAAACCTGAGTATACGATGTGGCAGCTGAGAAATAAGGAAGATGCAAAACTGACTGTTACAGTCAGGTGTGAAAAAACACACTGCCTCTGAAGTCAGCTCACATTGGGAATCTTCTGATAATTTAGAGAAAAGATGCCGCTGGCACATACTCAGACTTGTTTTGTTTTGCATGTTTTCAGTTATTCTGTCATATTGCCTATCCAGGACGCCACTCTACTGCTGTTGCTGCCCTTCTGTTGCCTTTTCTAGTTGCCTAGAGATACCCCTTATTTTTATTAGTAACAAATCAACAGCATTCCTTTTTTCCCCCCTAGTCAAGGAGCTCTGCGGCTGGATAATAGCTCTGAAATTTTGGCCAAGTGCATAATGGACAGCAGGATCATCTTAGGGGTCAAGGTCACAGAAGGGAAGGGAGAAAGAGTTCAGTAAGCCCTTCTTCCTAATTAAACTGGCATCATCTTCCTATGAGTTGGCTGCTTTCCAGCTCTTGTCATCCCGCTCTATTTCCAGACAAACCTTTGCAGCAGCAACAACAAAAAGACAGTTGAAGCAGAATGGAAGTCTAGAAGTCATGACCTCAGCAGCCGGTTCCAAGAAACTTTGCATTCATGAATCATAATTAGGCACTGAAGATGCACAGCAATAGCATACCTGTTAAAGCTGCACAGTTGCACAGAGTCCATAGGACTTACATTTCCTAAGCTCAGTGGTAGAGTACATGTTTTGCATGCAAAGGGTCCTCTGTTCAATACCCAGCATTTCCATTTAGAACTGGAAAAAACTTTTGTTTTGAATTCTTGAGGGCTACTGCCACCAATCAGTACTGATGTAAATGGGCCAATGATCTGAGTCTAGGGATATGTATCTTTCTTTGTTTGATCATTAATAACACAGGGTCACACATGCTGGTTTTATAGGAATTTGGCATTCTAAATCCAAAATGACCTCAGATTTGCCCCATCATGTACAGGTCTTTTTTTTTTTACAACTTGCTTTGACATTTTTGTGCTGTGATATGCGACTGAATGAAATGATCCTGAAAAGAATTATCCTGCAAAGAGTAAGAAAGGGGTTAAAGACTTTCAAAACACTTTAATTCACTGATATGATACATGACAATCCACTGAAAAGCATGAAAAGACATCACATTGGAGCGACAGCACAGTCAAAGTTGAGCAACAACTGAATTGATAAGAATACTGAATGAGCGAAAGAACTATTTGTAGTATGACATTTTTGTTGTGTGTGTGTGTTTTTTAATTCATTACCTCAAAATACATTTTTAAAAGCTACAATGTTTTAAAAAAATTTTTAATCACAGGGCTGTGTAATTTCAAAATTCTACTCATCACTAGGTGAAATGTTAAGGTTTTGCACCATTAAATTATTTCCCACCATTTGGGATTATTTCTAGGAAATAAATCTGGGATTTGTGCAGAAAACAACATTTGGGGAGGATCATTATTTTTTTCAATACAAATATTGCTTTTGTACTCAAAACCATGTTTGCCATTAAAAAAGCTTTTCCTTGAACCCCCTCTATAGGTTTTTCACACAAATTATTTTTTGCAGTAAACAATATCCTTGAATGTTAAAAATTCTTGATCTATTGAAACAGGATGATAAAATTTGGAAGATTCTTCACATTCATATCTGACTACACATTCCTATCAGTACAATGTTGTTTCAAGGAAGGGGGGGTATTATTCTTCATGTTGGTTTCAATATGGCTCCTAGATCATAAAAAGTAGTTCAACTCCCAGGCCACTACAAAGTTGATGGTGCCAAAGACTAATGATCCTTTCTGCTATAAGCCAAAAGTGGAATTGCAATGGAATTTTCATTCCCCCCCAACCACCCCCATATGTTCATCCTGCTACATTCCATCTTTAGGAAGTGGCTGTGAAATGTTCCTTCAGCCGTAAATGTGTAAATATAGAGTGATGATGTTTAGATGCTAGTACCAATGATGTCTGGCAATATCCTAGTGAACTGGAATAGTGAAAATGAACTTCTTCCTTTTATTGGGGGGGAGGGGGATGATGAAATTCCACTGCTTTTGGTAACAGTTCATTTCAGAATTCAAAAGTTTTACCTCCAGATTTTAAGCCTTGGTAAAATCTTGAAGGTTTTTTTCTCCAATGCCAAAACAGTATTTTCAGTTCAGATTAGATGAGTGTAGTGTATGTATGTTTCATGTTGTGCCATGACTAAACAAAAAATGAGCAAGCAAGCATACCATATGGCTCTCTAACTTTCTACTTACTGTTTTAGAACTTTCCTGTTCATCTAATATTAAATGCAACCTGTACTTTTGACAAAGACTTGCAGTCTAAATAATCACCAGCTATAATGGATTTTTATTTTTTATTTTTTTTAAAAAACTATCTTGGGATAAAACTCAATTACTGTCAATGACATTGTCTTACTTTTTCACCACATCATTCAGACTAGTCAATTACCCCAAAATAGTTGAAAGTGGTTTCAGGCACTACCACTCCTACCTCTGAGTCCCTGTGCTAATTAATGTCATTTTGCAATATCATATTGGGAAAAGAGAAAGAATTATTTTCACCTTATTGCTGTGCAAAAGAACAGCACAAATTGGGGGGGGGGAATTCCTGAGATGACACAGGAGAATAGAATTAAGAAAATAATATAGCTGTTAGATCCATATGGTTTGAGAGGTATAATTAGCAGTATCTTTAATGTGATAGTATTTCACAGAAGCCAAATGCTATCTTGCATAGATGTAGTTTTAAGTAGGAGGGGGGTGAAGATCTTTTAAGGACTCTATCTTCATCTGAACACCTGTTTGTCATTGAGTCAAGGTTGTTCTATTTGGCAGTACATTCATTGAACAGTAGTATGCTTTTCAACATCAGAGGATAAAGTCATGTTAGAAGTTCACTTTATGTCCAGCACAATTCTGCTTTAAAGTGCCCAAGAAGAGGAGGGGGGGACTTTATTGTACAATCCTGCTCTCCTGTCACAATCTTGCTAGTTTAAGAATGGAAGCATATCGCTTTGGCATCATTTATTATCACGTTTTCCCCACAATAGTGTTTGGCAATCCATTGTTATGTGAGCTGTTTTCTGAACTGCCAAATTCTGCCTTCAGGAGGAAGGGAGGAAATGGGTGATCGTGTATGCCAACCACCTCTCAAAACTGGCAGTTGTGTGAATGTTCATACAGCAGCCAGCTTTGAGAAGCTGTTGGTGGCTGCAGTTGCTCAGATGGGGAGTGGGGAAAGGAGCAGAATCACATCCACTCACACCCTATGACTTTCTGAGAAGCAGAATTGCAGCAGAAGGGACCTATTACACAAAGGAAGTAATGGAATTCTAGTGAGATTACAAACCTATTGACTGGTTTTGCCCATCAATCAAAAGGTACACAAAAGTAACAAAGGCCTCATTCCCACTTACAGATACGAGTAATTCAGTGCCTGATCTGAATTGATGACTCGGTTCAGCAGCAGGAGCTGGTTCACACTATGGTTTGCGCCGATTCATCAATTCAGATCAGGCACCGCAGGTGGGTAGGAAGGAAGCCTGCCTTGTCCACTCCTGGCCTCCCTGGTTCGCCACCAGCCTTCTCCATCCCTGGCGTGGCTGGAGCGCTTGAGGCTGGGATCAGATAGGAGGTGATGGAAGGAGGCTGTTTGCACTGATGGGAGAGGCATGACCAGGGCAGAAAGAAGCAAGGCCAGAATGGAGAGGCAAGGCCAGGGCGGAAGGAGGCAAGGCTGGGGAGAAGAGGCACAGCCAGGGCAGAAGAAGGCAAGACTAGGATGGAGAGGCAAGGCCGGGGTGGAAGAAGACAAGGCTGGGGCAGAGAGGCAAGGCCAGGATGGAAAGGCAACACCGGGACAGAAGGAGGTAAGGCTGGGGTAGAGAGGCTGGAGAAGCCAGGGACTGCCGGGGAGATTTGAATCTGCATGCTTCCCACTTGGGCTGAATCAATTTATTTCAAAATAAATCCATTCAACCCAAAAGACCTGGGAAAAAACAGCATCGTTTTGATATGGGTTAAATGGGTCAAAAGCATGGCCCCCATTTCTGAACTGCTTCAGCGATTCAGATTAAGTGGGAACCATTCTTGTTTAAATCAGATCATATTGAATCATGATCTGGTTTAAACCGTAGTGGGAATGAGGCCATAATAGAATGCAAGGCAGCAACAGAATGGACATGATGCCACATGATAGATACAAGCCAAGGAGTCTTTTATCCTGTTACAAATCCACTTTTTAGTCTCATATGATAAAGAGAAAGAGAAGGGGAGAGAAGAGAAGAGAAGAGCTAAGGACAGTATCTATACCAAATTCCACAATATCCAAATAGCACTCCCATACATATACACTCCATAGACATGGTCGCATGTTTATACAATTTAAATAGACATCTAACAAAAGCATGCAATGGCTGCAACTGAGGAACAAAAGGCTATGACATATATACAAATTCATCAATAAAGAGCAAGCACTGTTTTTCTTTTAAAAAATATGTGCATCACACGTGTTCTTTCTATCTTATTCTTGTGTTATTTTCTCTGCAGATAGAACGATTTCCTGCAATGAGAATGGTATAATTCAGTGGCATCATCAGGGTGGTTATCACCCTTCCCCTCCCTCCCTCTGCCCCCCCTCCCGCTGCCTTGCTATCCCCTAGCTGGCTGGCCATCTGCCACCTGGCAACATCCAGAAAGGGCTGCCTAGGAACAGGCAGCTGGGCAAGTGAGGCAGTGAATGGGGGAGGCTGGCAGGGCTGTGCATGAATTCACTGTCCTCACTTTCTTCCCTGCTGCTCTCGCTCTCTCAGTAAAGGGAGGCAGGGCACTGGGGAATCCAACAGGGATGTGCACCTAGTCCCACAGGCATACAACAGTGGTGGGTCAGACTAGGTGACACCCCTTCTGTAGTGTCCTCTGATGTTGACCGCACACACATATACATATATGCCTAGTGATGTCACTGCTCTAATTAGGAACTTATTTTGTGCAAAATACCCACATTGGCCTGGTACAGACCATCCCAAAAGGGTGGTCTGCCAGCACCTAGTTTTCCACCGGGGGGGGGGGGACACAGTGGACAAATCGCACGGTTTCCCACTGGTGGAAAAAGAACCTGCAAAAAGTGGGTTCTTTTTCTGCCACGGTAGTGGCGTAATGAGTGAGCCAGTGGCGCACTCATTACATAAGTGCTGCATGGCACTTACGTAACTATGGCGGCACCCATCTGTACAGGGTGCCGCCATTTTGACACCCTCGTCACATGCTAGGGTTGAGACACATGTGGGTGGAGCACCCTCGACCAACCCCTGCCACGTGATGAGGGCACCCCATAGGCCTGTCTGTACCGGGCCATTGTTGTTTTTTCAGTGAAGAAATATTATTTCTTGCATGGAAAATTTATTTTTATATATTTACTTATGACTGGTTATGTACTGGTTATTAATGTATGTTTAATGTATGTTTTGAGACCTTTGGTCTCAAACTGGAAGAAAGGTAGGATAAGAAAGAAAGAAAGAAAGAAAGAAAGAAAGAAAGAAAGAAAGTTATATCTTACTCCAATAATGCCTCTTCATACCACTAGGTAGAGAACATAAGCAGGAAAATACTATTGTACTCATGTTGTCATTTTTTTGTTTTGTTTTTTCTCAACTTCTCATAGTCATTTGGTTGGCTATTACAGGAACAAAATAATAGACTAGAGAAGCCTGCAGAGTTCTTATGTACTTATACTTCCATAGATGGCAATGAGACATGTCCATGAAATGCACAAATAAGGAACATTTTTTAATGTCATTTTCTAGGGAGCAGTGGCATACTGCCTCAATAAACAAAGAAAAGTCCATATATCTATCATGATAAGTAGTTATAGACAAGCCTAACTACTGAGTTATGGATAAACCATAGTCATCTCAGCCTGACACTATTCTCAGGGCATAAGAATGGGTGGTTGATAAGATTTACAGTCTGTTTAGTTTTCAAATAATAATTTTTCAGGATGGAAATAAATTGATATTTATTTTCTAAAAAACAAAATAATGAAGGAGAAACTGAAAATGAAGATTCATCCATCTAGGCCTACACTTTTGAATACAATTTTGAATACCATTTTGAATACAATTTTGCTTAACCCTTAAAAGTCTAGTGAGAACGCGTCTGTAATCAATGTTATCTCATCAACCATTTCACATATATTAAAGCATACTTTGTTTTTCATATTAAATCTTTTTGTTATCCTGGAAGAAGCAGCTAACTTACATCTTGAACATGGTTTTTCTTTTACCATAACCACTTGTTTATGCATTTCAGAGGCTGCTTTCAAACCTATTGCTGGGCAACAAACACCTCCTGTGCTGAAGAAATTACTGGAGGAGGCTTCAACAGACAGTCTGGGTGGTAGGGTACAGAGAGCTTACAAAGATCAAGAAAACAAACAACACAGGAAATATTGAAAGATGTCGATGTGTCTGCAGGAGACATGGAGAAAGAATGGAAGGAGTTAGACTAAATCGCTATTTACCACAAATCTCTTCTCTTTTGCCAGGCTTTGACTGATAAATATCAGCTTAATCCTACCACCGGAAGCTTCAATTACAGGATTAACGTCAACCAATACAGAACACAGAAGAAAGTGAAATGGCTGTCCTTGTGGAGGTGCTATATCAGCTTCCTGCTGCCAGTTTATAGTACCATCAAGGCAAATTAACTGCCTACCTTCAGGAAAACACAAGAAAGCATTTTTTGCTGTTCTGCAGAAAACTGCTTTCCAAGTAATGGAAATATAAAATTAAATGGTGCCCAGCATTTTCAACGAAGTCCACACACATTCTCGGGGTGTGTGGTTCAACAGCTGTGTGGTGACAGTTTATGGTTTTTGGCTTGGAGACTAGCCCTTAAGGGAAGCCAGTTACAGATATTATGGAGCCCCATTATGCAGAAGTAATTTGAGGGTGGTAGCCTCAATCCTTATAGTGCCTGAATTGCTCTCTAGGTGTTCAGATAACAACATCTCATACATCTTCCCTAGTTTGTTTTAAGGAAAAACAAAGAGCACCAAGTGCTAGGACTGAGATGTTTTTCTGGCACCACACAGAAAAAAAAAGGAGCATATTCCTCATGTCTCCCTAATAGTGTATTTCCATTAAAATGGCACAGTTCTATTTACATACTTAATTCTCTCTCTCTCTCTCTCTCTCTCTCTCTCTCTCTCTCTCTCAAGTGACCTGTTGATTTATGGCAACTCCATAATTCCATAAGAGCTTAGATATGCAAGGAACACTCAGAGATGGCTTTGTCAGTTTCTTCCTCTGAAATATGTGATCCTACCATTCCAGGTATTCACTGGTGGTCTCCCATCCTAATTACCAAGGAGGTATGAGTGGTAAATATGGTTCTCTGCACATGCATTTCATTCTCACAAAACCATTTAATGATACTCTGAAACACTGGTCAAAGAGTTATTTCATGCTCTTCCAGCACGGTTTGAAATAAGTATGAGTTCTCATGATATAGCTCCGTGGGTTTTACCAGCTGTTATCGTCTCCATTTTTAGTATTATTTGTATTTATTTATATAGCACCATCACTATGAAAGAACAACATTTTGGGGTGTGGGAGGGACTTGCATTAGATCTCTTCACAGTGTACCTATTTCCTGAACACGCATTAGATCTCTCCTTGATCATAGTTTATAAAGATAGGCATATGATTTGAAAGGCAAATTTTCTTCGCCCTGATTTATTAAAAAGAATCTTGCAGCTGGTTCCATGACTTGCCAGAAAATAGTCCAGGGAAAAAAATGTAATATGGATATTTTTTTTAAAAAATCTAGAGAACCAATACTGCAACCTTCTGACACAATTGCCCCATCTGGAGGAGCCCAGAACCACCTTAATAGGTGGGTGGCAATTAGAACTCAGTCCTCACCAATCCTTCTTTGATATATTAACTTTGATATACTAGCACTGGGTGCTGAAAAATTCATATATTTTGTACACAGTTGTCCATCTGCTTGCATTAAAATCACATTAAGAAGAAATACCAGGTACCATTTTTTCAGTTTAAGGCCGTCATTCCTCCTCCACAGATGTGCATATTTTCCCATGAAGTGAACACTACCAACAAAAAGATGGGTGAACTAAATACAAACTGAGAAGGCTCATGTGTTCAATCTGCAGACATACTGTCAGATTTTTAGCAGACATAATGAGCTTGTGTTATTTATGGTAACCTGATTAAAAATCCAGCAGCTTTCCCGGCATGACAAACTGTTCCTGAAAACAGCACCGCTTGAATGATAACCCCATTTCTTGGAGAATCTAAAACTTTTTCAAAATGTCACAAACAATCTGCTATGGATAGTATAATACCATGTATTAATTTTTGTTGTTTTTTTTTTTAAAGAAAAATGGCAATGCTATACTATAAATTGTAATTAAATTGTTGAGATAGCTCTGTGTGTGTGTGTGTGTGTGTGTGTGCACGTGCGCGCACCTTCAAGTCACCTGTTAATTTATAGTGACTCTGTGAATTTCATAGACTTTTCTTGGGCAAGGAATACTCAGAATTGGTTTTCCCAGTTCCATCCTCTGAAATATGGCCTATGGTACTTCATATTCATTAGCAGTCCCCCATCCAAGTACTAACCAAATCCAAGATCCAGTTTCAAAAGCTAGAGAAAGAAAATGAACGCATTTGAAATGGACAACAATTTGAAAAGCACAATGCAACTGCATCATTTCACTTAAGTTCTTTCAAATGAGTAGACTTTCTTTCTTCTGGATTTCTAGCTGATAGAACAGGAGAATCAGGGAGCAAAGATTATACAGAGAGATAATACAGAGTTATATAGATACCATTGTGTGATGCGACCTCTTTTCTATGCCTTAAGGTTGCCTTTTACTTCTCACTTATAGAAGGTCCCTCGTGAATGACACCTGTCCAGTGTTCATTCTTAATACACTTTCCCAAAATGCATAAGGACTAGGGTGCCCAGTGCCTTCCTCTTATAAGTTTAATGTCTTAGGTAACATGCTTGTAGGTAGCATGCTTGCCTATAAGGTCTAGAATTCACTCATTGTGTCATAACAAATAAACATTAACTTCATTGAATAACATTTAGCAAGAATGTAGCTTAGGTGGAATAGTTCAAATGTGGTATGGTTACATTAATATAACAGTTGCAGGCATTTCACAGTTTCCTCTTTACAGTCTCCAATACACTTTCTCTCCCAGTCACTATCCTTCTCTGACTGTATTGAGATACTTTGTTTCTCTACTGTCTTGTCAGAATACCTTTCTGACTTTCTCTAGGCCCAGTCAGATTCGCTATCTGACCCTCTCCCTAGAACTCTCACTCAAGAACCTCCCCTGAACTCAAACCTTCCCTCAACTCAAGCACAGTACATACCGCCCTGAAACTGTGAGCTGGAGGCATCTGGTTTTCCTCCGGAGAGATGCCACAGCAGCCAAACTACATGGTGTCCCTCCGCCCCAAAAAGAATCCAGAAAAAATGGGTTCTTTTTAATGCACCTGGCGCACATCAGAAACGCGCCATTGGTGCACCAGTGACGTAAGCAATGTGCAGCGACATCTGTATGGTGCACGTTGCTTATGTCCTCATGGCGGTGCCCATGTGGACGGGATGCTGGCATAATGCCGCCACTGTTACACCCTAGGGTTCAGGAGCGTGTGGTTACTGTGCGCTCCTGAACCCTAGTATCAGTGGTGGCACACCGCTTTTGGCCCTTCTGTCCCAGGCCTCAATTCCCTTTAACTTCTTTCAACTCCTTTCAACTCTCTTAAACTTGAATCTCCCATCAGCTGAACTCACAGTCACTCACTCCTGCTTTTTATAGTCACTCCTTCCCCTGACGCCCCTCCATCACAGTCAGCCTGAACCATGATTGGCTGCCAGGAAAAAGTGTGCCCAGTGACACCATCACACATGGACTGCTAAACAAAAAACACAAATAAATGCATCCAGAAGTAAATTACGCCTAAACTCAAGCTAGAAGCCAAGATAGCTAAACTGAGGTTGTACTTAGGAAACAGCATGAGCTAAAATGACTCACTGTAAACAATGATAATGCTCAGAATAAAGGAAGACAGTCAGAAAACCACACTACAAGTGGCTAGACTCAGTCATGGTCCTGAGTTTGCAAGACATGAGCAGAGGAGTTGATAATAATAATAAATAATAAAAGCTTTATTTCTAGCCCTCCTTTCCAGAGATCAAGGCGGGTTACAATGGTGGATTTTGCAATCCAACAACATACAAATTACAA
>NC_056525.1:86131216-86152782 GCF_019175285.1 Sceloporus undulatus
GGGTTACAGACTGCCATGAAAGTACGTATTCAGTACATACTAGGGTTAGGAAGGGGCGTGCTTCCGCAACCCCCTAACCCTAGTACGGACTGAGTCCAACAAAATGGCGGCGGCCATTCCACCGGCCGCTGCCATGATGGCGTGACAAATGCCCGCCTCCAAACGAGGCGGTGCAGACGTGACGCCATCGCTCCGCGCAAGGGCACTTAATGCGCCCTTTGCGCAGAGCCAGGAAAGAGCTCCATTTCGGAGCTCCTCTGGTTTGCGTCGCTGGGCGCAGCCTTCAAGGCTGCGCCCGCAACGCAAGGGAGAAAGGGGCCAAGCGGCCCTTTCTCCCCTCCCCCGCCGCCTGGGTGTCCTTGGGGCTGAAGCCCCAAGGACACCCCTTTCCAGCGCGCGGGAAGCGGCCTTTTGCCACTTCCCCGCAGCCTGCAAAGTGGCGGATCGGCTGGAGCCGGTCTGCAGCTGAGGCCCCGATACACCAGGGAAAGGCGCGCCTACAGCCGCCCCAAAGGGGCGGTCTGTAACACGACCATTTGAAACAGGCATCAGGCAGTTTGGAAATAGTGAGGAGAAGGGGGGAGGGAGGAGAGGAGGAGACTGACACCATCTGACTGCCCAATCTCAGAACTGTTGTGGGAGGAACTTATCACACCAGAGGACTAATGGCATAGCAATGCAATTGTAGCTTATTGATAGGTTTTGCCTATTATTGAATAAGTCTGCTCTAATGACACTTCAGGGGCACAATAGCGATAGCTAGGAGGCAGCATTCAATAGTATTGTTAAACGGGCTATTTTCCCATTTTCATTGTGATTTAAAAGGCATGTGTGATAAAAACCAAGTGTGTGAATTGCTGGTAATTATACAACAAATCCCTTGTATAAGAGGAAACTGTTAAAGTTGTCTGTCTTAGGGTAAAGGTATACAATAATGTTTACACATGCATATATAGAAAATGTATCTGAATATGGGTCCTGTTGGGATTTGTTGGAAACAAACTTAAAATCAGGGGAAAAAACCAGAAATTACAAATATTTTCAGTTTGTTTTTTTGATAAGCTTGTCAAGGGCACTATGGACATGAACTCTACCCTTGCCTTCTCTGCTCCTGAGCTTTCTGTATTGATGGAGAAGATCTGGGAAAAAAAAGAAGACGCTATAATCATTTTTTTAACATAGTTATACAGCTGCATGAGATCAGAAACCTTGGTAAGGCAGGGTGCTGAAATGTGTGGAGTTTTGTAACCATCTTCCCTTGAATGTAGTTACAGCAGCTTTGTACGTTTATGCCATCAGCACTAGAGAGACTGAGACTGAATGGGGTGGGCCTGAAGTGTCCACCCACAGCTCTCTTTTCATTTATGGTTTTCAATCATTGGTTCTTTGAATGTTTTGAACTTCAGTTTCCTGATTGTTGTCCATGCTTCTTGCGGCTTCTGGAAGCTGATGTTGAAGACTGAGAACCATTACCTACTTACTGTCTGTACCAGGCCTATTTGACAAAAGATTATGCCATGATAAATGTATTAGTCTTTAAGGTACCATAAAGGCATTTGTTTTTACAGCAAGAGATCACACCGTTGCCATTCTTAAATATGTTTAAGGCACTTTTTCAATGGATAGGATATTCATATTCAGAACAGGCACAGACATTGCAGAACACATTAAAAAATTAGTTCAGAATATAAGATATGAAAGCTGTCTCATACAGCAGTGCTCAACTGCTCAACACAATGCAAGACAAAGCATGAATAGAACAGAATTTGGACTTGGGAAATTATGAAGCAGTTACAGATAAGGGATAGGAAGAGCTAGATTTGGAAAATTTAGTAGCAAAGCAAATGCACTTTCTGGGCAAACACTATCAAACTCAGTCCTAGTATCTCCAGGTGGTTGAGTTAGACACTTCTGGAGAGCAGTCTTTGTAGATAATACTCATATGAACCAGTAGTATGACTAAGTATAAAGTAGCATCATATGTTAATACATCAGCAAATCAGATACAAAGGAGGTGGGGATTAGTAACAACAGCCAGGAATATAAAGTCCAAAACACAAGATTATTAACACATGTGCAGGATATCTTCTTGCCTTTACTTTTCATAGTTTCCAGGCATTCCCAGGTAGGGATGTGTCTATGCTTGGTAACTGTGAAAATCTTGGGGAGATGGACCAAAACAAGGTTGTGCTACCAAGCAGGTGTGAGGGAAAGATAAACTCACTCTATAATGTGCATGTAGAAATTATGTGTTCATCCACATAAGGAAGATTATGTCCACTTTTATGTATAACAATATAGACATAAGAGCATAATTATGTATCATTTCTTTTCAATATCTGCCACTGCTGATGGTTTAACAGTCTGAAAGGGTTCACAATCATTGGCCATCACCTCTCCAGACTAGTACTTCACTCAGTGATTCTCAAAGCAGAGAGAGAGAGGAAAATTCTGTGTTCTGTGTTGTTTTGTGTGTGTTTAAAAAACAAAAAAATAAAGCCCAAGCTTAATTTAGAGCTCTTGCAGTTTTTTCACCCCTGCTGTTGAATGTTAATGCTCAACAAGCAGGAAAAAAATAACCATAGAAATATGAGATTCATGGTACATTTCCAAACTGCTCCATGGGGCGTAAATGCACAGATTCCATTAGGCTGGCTTGAAATCATGGTGTGTAACCACCCACACATTCTCCAGTTTTGTGCAAGCGAACTCAAGTCTGAGCTGACCAGCATGACAGAAAAATTCCATTTTGCTGGGTGACATGACAAATTATGAAATTTAGAAGCTGTAGACAAGGACCAGTCTTGGTGTAATATAGGAAAAGCACACACTCTACTAAGGCAATGTGGGGGAGCTCCATTTTTAGTGCTTTATATATTTTACCACCTTTTTCCTTCCAGCCATTTATCAATTTGCTAAGTGGAGGGCGGGGGAATGCATCACACTTTCTGCTTCAGAAGCTTCTGTCCATGAGGCAGTGACTGCAATGATAGTGGCTGCTGCTGTGTATCTCTCCCCTCACCCACACACATACACACAAACACTGAAGCTGAAGGAACAAGGCCAGTAGCAAACATCAAAGAAAAGGAGATAATACAAGCAAGGCACATTTTGTCTTCATTTCATGTAAAAGAGAAGAGATAACTTTTTATTGAGGTGACTTAAAAACAAGCACATGACACTGGTGTTTTTACAATTGGAACTAAGAGTGGAACACGGTGCTATTATTTGCTCATTTAAAGCTTCAGAGACAGCCGCAACATCACTTTAAAGGTCACTGCTCTAAGAATGTATCAGTGATGCTCATTTCAGAGTGGATTTGCTTTGTACTAGCGAGAGGTTTCATTTAATTTCATTGGTTAAAGCACCAAATCGGGCAGTCGTGTGAGAGGGAATTGTCATGCTTTAGCCTCCCGTTTAAATGTTTTTCAGCATAGCTCAAATAACAAATGCCAAAGTAACGTACCCAAAGACACACTGAGTTGACAGTGTAATATGCTAAAAAGGTAGCATGTTCAAAAATTTCCAATAGCACACTATGCTGCAGCAAAGTGAAAACAACATTTAAATGCTTGATTCCAGTTCCATTTTGGAAAGTAAGCCTAAGGAAAAACTGGCACCAGCATTTTTCTGTGAGTCAGCAAAAGATGCGGCAGCCCCATGACTGGAAATACAGCAGTTCATTATCATATTCTCTCTCCCCCATCCTTGCTTCTGGGTGAAAAATAATCATGACCCTGAGTTCTCTTAGTTTCCAAGTTTGTGCTACTCTGTTTCTGTCACACATTCAATTTAACATTCAGTATTTAACGTCTGGTATAAAACATTCAGTATCACATTCAGTATAAAACCCAAGAATGCTTGTTCTCTCATTTTAGCACAGGCCAAACATTAACCGATTTTGCATTAAAGGCCACTTGTTGCCTAGAAGAAAATTTCCAAAGCTTGGCTATTTTAATGGCCACCAGGTTTTATGAGTTCATTGGAGTGGTAGAATCATCTGGAGCAGCCCTCATTGCTGTCCCATCACCTTCTCAGGCTCATTTGGTCAGAACTAGGGAGAAAGTCTTCTAGGTGAATGCTTCCAGACTTTATTATGCCATCAGGTTTTTAGAAACTGAGTGGGATGGGCTTTTAATCCTGTGTGGTGCTGTTTCTAAGGTTTGTAGTCTTGTGATGAAATTTACTGTTTTTTATGTTTAATGATTTAACTTTATAATTTTTTACATATTTATACTTTTATTGAAGCTTTTCTACTGAATCTTTTGGGAGAAAGGCAGGATATAACTGAGAATATTAAATAATAATAATAACAACAACAACAGCCCACCATGTCATACTATAGACAACATAAAAAAAAATTAAACAAAGAAGAATTCTTTCTTTATGTCCAGGACAAGGACCAAGAGAAAGGAAAGTCAGTGAGGGATGAGGAATGAGAATTATCTCTAATCCTCACCGTACAAAGTTTGACACCAATTCAACTACCATTGTTCATCCTAGGATTTAAATAAGGTAGTCTGCAAGACAGTTATGGACTACTGACATCAAGGCAGGCAGACATGTGATTTTACCTAATCTGAATAGCTGCTCTAAGTAGAAGAATTCAAAGACATAGCAATATTAGTCTGGGAAATCAGTATGCAGCACCTTTGAGGCTAACTGAAAGACAGAACTTAGTAAGATGTGTTTTTGTAGACTTGAGCCTACTTCAGAGTTTATCGCATGGCTTAAATTTACCCCTGACATGTTGAAGTCTCTTTTGGGGATAAAGTCAGAAATTATCACATACAAAATGGTGCCGATGCAGCCACCCAGCTGAATCCTGATTAACTTGCAGCTAGAAGCCGCACTCAGCCAGCTGAGCTCCCAACTTTGCAAATCAGCCAGCTGAGCGCAGCTTCTAGCTGGAAGTTAGCTGGTATTCAGCCGAGTAGTGGCATTGGCAGCATTTTGTGTATGATAATACCTGACTTTATCCCAAAAATGGACTTCAATGCGGTAGAGCTAAATTGGGTTTTTTTAAGCCATGCGATAAATTCTTTCCTCAGATTCAGTTAGTCTGAGGACCTGCAATATCCCTTTGGCCTAACAAAATTAGTGATATCTAGTTGTCAGAGCTATTAGATGTTCCCTTATAAGCATCAACAGATATAAAGCAATGTTTCTGTCCAGCTTGTTTAAAACTACTGTAGCCTTTTCTCTTTCCAATAGTGCAATTAAGCAATTTTATTGAAAACAAGTAGAACACTTTTAGATCTACCTGAAAAGAAATCAAGTGGTACTCCGCATCAGAAATTTTTCATTCGTCCTCAAAGCTAGGTGATGAGTCCTTGTAAACTCACATCATACAAATAACTCAACATGTGCAAACAGAGGTCTGCATTTTGATTTATTCCACCTCCTCTGTAAGGAAGGCAGCATAATTTACCAGTAAACCTAGATTCTTAAAGACAAGACATTTTCCATTGAAAATGTAAGTGTGCCATGCCTTTAGCTTGCCACTGGTATAATAAAATGTAAATCATCTGCAGAAAGAACACAAGTCTCAGTGTACCTGTTGCCTGGTATGTATGGCACTTTAAACAACCTGATCACTATCAGCCAGACCAATAAAATTTGGAGAATTAGAGGGCAAACTAGCTGAAAGGTAATTGCACTCGAATATGCACAGAAGGACCCTGCTATTTATTGGCACAGTCAAATGGAGACATGTGAATGCAAAGCAGTATCAAAAAGGAATCGTCACAGTAGCTGTGGCCATTTCCATGTGCCACATGGGATGGCAAGAATAATCAACAGATGGCTTGCCACAAAAACAGAGTATTTCTCCAATGAAAAACCACCATGCAAGCCCATTCTCCCCACAAATGGGGGCAAGCACTCACAAATGATGTCCTAGAAGCCAGTTGGCATTCAGTGTTTGGATGTAAATGTCACCAGGAACTTTAGTGGGGGGGGGGGGAACCAGATTGCATCTGGGGTGTATTTGGCAAGAGGGGAAAGTGGTTGAGAAGACCTTACAGAGGGCTTAACGAACAATAAAACACAATGAGTGTTGGGGAGTAAATGAAGATATTACTTGTTAAAAGTATATACATAATTAAGGATTCACAAAACTGAAGAATCTACAGTGTATCAATAGGGATGACAATTAGATTGAAATGCTCAGAAACTATAAACATAAGATCATCCATGTAGAGTTCAGACATTTGGTACTTCCAAAACAACTAATTTAAAGGAGTACCAATATTATTCTATAAGAAGGAAGAACAGTGATTCTTAGGGCCCAAAGAGGCAGGCCAAAATAAAGCTGCTTCGGGTCACTTTGGAGGTATGTTGATTAAATGATGCATGCGTCCTAAGAGGCTGGAAGCTGTGCCAAAGCCATGCTTCAGTCCTGAAGACTGGAAAGCAGCTTTGGCACAGCTTCTGGCCTCTTAAGATGCATGTGTCATTTAAACAGCATACGTCCAAAGTGACCTGAAGCAGTTTTATTTTGGCCTGTTTGTTCAGGCCCTTAGTTTCACTCAAAAGTCAGTCTGAGGGCAAAACCCCTGTAGTTAATTCTCTGAAAGGCCAATAACAAATGAAAGTTCTGTTATATCCCAAAATTTCCAGGTGCCTCTATTCAATGCAGGGCACAATGTCTTTGATGAAGTCATGAGAAAAGAAATTGTATTAGCAAAATCTCAGTTTTTGTAGTCTCAGAAGGTTATTAATCAAATGAAAGAGCAATGCATCATAACATCTAAAGATATCTTGCTACAATTACAATCCAGTTCATTCCATGCTCCAGAACTAAAATTCCAAGCAAGCTTAGAACTGGCCTTTTACAGGTCCTGGTTAAGTGGGTCTCTTTTATTTTATTGTTATATTTATGTCATTGTTTTTGGGACTGTTGTGTCTGTGTATAAATAAACCACTGAGCCTTTGGAGGGGCTTAACGCTAGAAAACCAGCACTATAGATCCAAGCAGTTTTCCAGGTCATTTAACCAACAGTACTGACCTTGGTATTAATCATGTGGAAAAAGTACTGAGTTGTGGGAAAGACTGTGGCAATATTTAGGCAATAATAAGCTTCCTAGTTTAAATGCATAGAAAGATTCTCTTAAGCATTTTGAAAGTACTAAGTAGAAACTATAGAGCCCTGGTGATAGATGTAGAGAAATGCAGAGTTGCAAAGAGTCTTACAGGAACAAGGTAGTTTTATATACCATATATTCTTGACTGTAAGTTGACCTCATGTGTAAGTTGAGGGCAGGTTTGGGGGCCAAAATTATGGCATTTGATATGACCTGTGGATAAGTCTATAGTAAAACGTAGGGGCCCGTAACAAAGGATATAAAGTATAAAGTAAAGGTAAATTATGTCAAAGAACTTACAAAATTCCAGCAAGCATAACTGTTTGTGCTCACACTAATGGCTGGAGTGATGAGAGAATTGGGGGGGGCAGTACTTCTGGGACAGATTACACTCTTGCCTTTCACCAGCGGATGGTTCATTTTTTAATAAGCGTTTAAGTACAGTACTTATATTAACCCATGGATATGTCAACTCAGGGTTTTGGGGACAATTTTTTTTTACTAACATTTCTAGACCTATACATGAGTATATGCAGTAGATCTGTCTATGGCAATTTCTCACTGTTCTATACTAACAAGTGTTGGCAACTGGGTTCAAAATTGTGTTACACCTCTTCAGGTCTTGATCTCTTATTATCTTTATTGTTAGCTGCCCTAGAATCAACCTTGACTCATGGTGATCCTATGGATGAGACATCTCCAAGCCCCCCCATCCTCTACTGCTCTGCTCAGGTCTTGCAGGCTCAAGCCCATGTCATCCCTAATTAAGTCCTTCTATTTCGCACGTGTCTTCCTCTCTTTCTACTGCCTTCTACCTTTCCTAGCATTATTGTTTCTTCTAATGAGCCATACCTCCGTAATGTACAATGAATGCAACCTGGTGCCACAATAATGGACAGAGAATGCATATTAAATAAAATCAGAATGAGAAATATTCTCAATATCTTTTTTTCTTACTCCCATTACATTCACTACAAACTAGTGTAGCATGGTATTTAGAGACTTCTATCAGGTGAAATGGTCATATTCAAATACGGTGCCTGTTAAATCAGTTCAGATGTTTCTTTGACAGACAATCACAATGGTCAGGTACAATGGAATGGTCCCATAATGCAATTAGATGCTCATTCTGACTGGTTAGGCAGTCATCATGCCCCATAAACTAACTATGTATAGTTGACAGGTATTGGGGTGAATGTTTTAGAAGATGTTGCAAAGGCCATACTCCCTCACATCAGGGGATATTCTGTGCACTGACATTTAGAGACAAGCCAAAGCTGTCCTTTGTAGTTATGAGTAAGTTGTTTACTAAAAACCATATACCTTTGTTTTCCTGCCAAGCCATCCAAATTTACCATTGTTATGTTATTTACTAATCCAGCTCTGGATAAAAATAAACTCAAGAAGACTCAGGGGGTTTTGTGAGCTCTGTTAAAATATGTAACTTTATAAACATTTGTGCTGTCTGTGTACGAAAGAGAGAGAGAGAGAGAGAGAGAGAGAGAGAGAGAGAGGAGCAGGGAACAATAATTTAAAAGCCAAAAAAAAACCCCACAACAACGTAGAGGTTAGGATTTAATATATCTCAAAGAGGCATACAGATATGCCAAATTTGGAGAGAGTCCACTTCCTAGGCCGCTAGCCAATAATGGCCGAAAGAAGCCATTGGCCTCACTTCAGCCAATCTTTGCCACAGAAGGATGAAGGCATCACTAAGAACAAGATGGTAGTTTTTGCAGTTTTTGCACACTGAGAGAAAGCTTTGCTGCTGTCATATTGCCACCTCCTCCTGCTATAGCAAGGAGAGTGCAGAGGTGGAGGGGTGTATGCATGTGTATGGAGACCACCAGCATGGAAGAATGATTCTAATGGTCATTCTCTTCAAAAGAATGGGTCCTCTTGAGGAGGCAGCAGTTGTGGTTGAGCAGGAAAGCTGGGGAACGGTCTTTTTTTTTCTTTTGGCCTCGGAGCAGTCAGACCCTAAACTTTGCCACTGCGCTAATATTGGAAGAATTAAAAAAACACCCTTGTGTGTCCTTAAATCAAAAATAATCAGCTTCTTTGGTTGGCAAGATTGTTGGGGAAACATTCCCTAGCATCAATTCTGATGAACCAGAGCACCCACTAAGGTATGAAACTACTGAAATGATATGTGATACATGAAAGATACATGCAAGAAAGAAACAGAGAGATCATCAGAATGGGAAATGAGACACCACTTTTGGAATGCCCATCTCATAACAATTATAACGTTATAACAATCAGGGCTGCATTGGGAGACTTGAAATGGAGGATTAAGAGAAACAAGATTATAATCTTAAAGAACTCCCTTAATGCAAAGCAAACTGTAAAAGGGTTTCTTATGGACCTATACCAGTAAGATACATGTGGGGGTGCTCATATTAAGGAGTACTGGTTTGAGTGTTGGAGTATGACGCTGGAGACCAGGGTTCAAATCCCATGTCAGCCACTGGGTGACCTTGGGCAAGTCTCGTGTACTCAGCCTCAGGGGAAGGCAATGGCAAACCTCCTCTGAACAAATCTTGCCAAGAAAACCTCATTATAGGTTAGCCTTAGGGTGCTCATAAGACAGAAATGACTTGTAGGCACACAATACACACAAATGCAGAAAGAGAGAGAGAGAGAGAGTAGTGAATTTATTTTTATAAACTCACCTTTTGCTCTGGATCTTCACAGAAGACGAGGAGCCCTTTGTTGCAACACCAAGAGGCTGTTTACAATGCATCCCACTGTGCTGCCTGGTGCTGCCATGGCATGTCACAAACTCTGAGATCAGAACAATGTATCCAGCCAAGTGATTGATGCTGGGCACTTCATGCAGAGTGAGAAATGCATCATAGAGGTGGGACGCATGTGTGAATAGGTGCCTTGTGTCACAATGAACATCCAGGTAATGGGGGGATGCTGGGACAGTTCGGAGGCCAGAATACTCTAGGCAGATCCTGGAGCATTGTGGCTCATACAAACCTGGCCAAAGCAGGGAGGTGAGAAAACTGAGGAAAGAGGCATTTCTAAAATGAAAGAGAAAGCCAAGTTGAACTTTTAAAACAAATCAGTCATATACAGTACCAGTTTAACTGAACCTACAGAAATTATTCTTGTACTCCCCTGATGGAGCTGTTTTCTCTTATATATGAAAGCACTGAGCAGTTCTGTAGGTTCATGGGTCTCCATATAATGTCATGTGCAAAGCTAGTAAAATCTAATTTCATTGTTTTATTGCTACCTGCTGCTAAATGCTAAACTCAAGTGTGTGTATAGAAGGGGGAACGGTTCTTGTAATAACAGTCACACAATTATTTTATATGTCATAAAGGATGCCATGTTTAACTCTTCCAACTTTCCTCCCACTTTACCAAAATGGTAGTGGGAGCGTTATCTACACAAAGGCATTTCATTAAAATCTCTGAAAAGGTTGCTAAAAATTATTTCTGCTTGTCTATCAGAAAGCATATAACTGTGTACATATAATAAACTCTAAGCAGCATAAATTCTGGCTACCAACCTTTATTAGTAGCTACTCCATAGTGCTTCAAATTTCTTTACAACAGGTGTTCATTTAAATTATGCTATAAAATCATGGGTGAGAGTAAAATTAATGCCAGACTTGGAGCAAACAGTATTTTTTAAGAGCATTCTAATAAATCTACATTTTAGAGTACATCCCACAAATTTCAGTGGTGAGATAAGAAAAACTGCATATTCAGATTAGGAAACTGACTCTACTTTTAGGCTGAATCTCCATAGCAGTACTGTATTAAATGTGGATCATAAAGACCAAAGCAACAAGAGAGTCACATTCACTGATGGCCACTGAAGAAATCTAGCTGCAGTGTTGAGTTTAGCAAATGAGCCTTCAACTGACCAAAGTCAAAATGCAGAGTGGCCAAAGCCAGCCAAGTTATTTTTGCATATAGGATTTTAAAAAATTGAATATGCACCCTTCTAAATCACAACTAAACCCTTCTGTATCTGTGGCAGTAAAAATATAATAAAATCATAATAATTAACTATTTGTTGTTTTTTCATGATAACAAGGAAACTCAAAATGGAGTGAAAGGTTGAGTGGAGTTCTCATGTGATGCACTACCATTTTGTCCATAGTCATGCAGTGTGAACTGAACAGAAGACACAAAATGGTATGGTGAAAATCCCTGGCCAATTCTGGGGAGTTAACTGGTGGAAGGGATTGGGTCAGAAAAGAATTTTATAACTTTAAAAAGAAGTCATATGGTTCATATGTAACATTAACACAAACAGGGTTAAAATGTTTGTCTGTTCATAACAATGTAAATGTTTATTGAGACATCATTTTGAATGGGCTTCATGACATTACATACAACTAAAATTGATGGGCTAAAAGGAACCAACATGTTCACTGTATTTTAGGCTAGGATCACTTTTATTGGAAGAAGGTGCAGTGTGAAAGAGCTCCATGAAATTTAGTTTTATTTGGCTATGAGTAGCCCAAATATGAGCAGGGACTATCTTGGTGAATGCATGCAACTTGAAAGCACTGCTTTCATGCCAAACATATTTAGAGGAGATATCAGCTTTGAGTGTAGATGAAATTGGATACTTTTAGTAATCAAGTTAAAGATGTGATTCTTCTCAATCTTTTCCCTCAATACCATATTCTTTATAGTATTCTCCCTATGAAGATTTTTTTTGCACATTTCTCAACAGGTATTTCATGATTCTGAAGCCTTTGGGGAAATTTTTCTGTGTAAAAAAAGAGTGTTGCACAAAGGGTTTTTTGTGAGCAAAATATACTGTTTTTGCCACAAAAAAAAGTCATTCTCTGTGTTTTAAAAAAGTGTTTTCTATGCAAAAAGGGGAAAAAAACCACTTTTTTAAAAGCACACATATTTTTGTGCAGAATAATTGCTCAAGACAAACAATAACAAGTATTCTTTCCATCCCTGATTCAAGCCAGGAAAGTATGTAGGCAACAGTTTCCTTTCTATGCTTAAGCTATGAATAAGACTGCTCTGTATCACAACCATGAAGGTATTAAACATTAATAGAACCTAAACAAATAAATAATATCTAAAAGTATTCAGTCCAAAATATGCAGAACATGTTTTTATCTCCAAAAGGGATTTATTTTATTTTATTGCTTATAATAACATAATGGCCCTTTCTTATGAGCTTAGATCTTTTGTACTAGTCTGTAATCTTTTTGTGACAGGGTCTCTCCATTTCTCTATACACCCCCTTTTAATCAAAGAAAACTAGGACTTGATAAGTTAGGGGAGGCTGTCCAAATATTCAGTTGTTAATTTGCAGCAAGTATCAGTTGTATCAGAAATCCATTAAAACTCACACATACACACAATCAGAAAGGCTAAAGAGAAGCAGCAATTCTCAAAGCTTTAATGAGCTAAAGACTTGCAACTAAAGGCAACGAAAGCAGATATTGTCAGAAACTGAAGAGCCTTCCTTAATTCCTTTCAGTAGCCAATTATCAAGGCCTTCATCTACTATTTGTAAAGTACTCTCCTTCAGGTGGTGAAAGCCACTTCATGACCAAAACACAAAGCCAGACTAGTTTCAAGTCAGACCTCATTACAAATAGCTGGTGTTATAATGTCTCTTGGCTCAGACCATCTTTCCTCCCCCTTGTCCAGAGCAGAGCCATTGCTATATTGGCTATCTGCAACACCAGCCAAGCCTATCGTCATGCCATTGATTTGTGGCACAGAGTATCCAGGATCAGATGACTTGTCTTATTTTCTTGGTCACAGTCTGCCTGACACGCCTACTGGCTGTTGACTACAGACTTGTGATTATGCCAACAGCTCTAAGTCAAATTGCATATCAGTTGTGATTTCTTTCATTTTCTTTTTCTTTTAGAAAGAAAGAGGGGGAGTGTTGCAGTCAATTTCTAAAAGAGATATTAACTAAATGGGAATATGAAGAAACACATACAACTGTCAATATTTTATTACATTAAATTTGAGTTCCAGATAATTTGCATCTTAAAAAAAGCAATTGCCTTAACATACAATATAGAGCAAAAAGAGATATATGATGTATATGTGTGTTGGGGAGGAAGGGCAGAATAAAAGGGACAGCTATTTAGTGTCATCAGTCCACTTACAGAAATTTTGCTTCCAGGCTTTTGCACTGGCCTTGAACGTAATTCAAGAGAGCTATTCACATCTGAGATGGCAGATAACCATATTTGATGAGACCGAGTCCATTGCTAAAATGGTGTATTTAAACACTTCTGAGCAAAACGGTGCTCTGTGGCATTCAGATTCTGTTCCATGTTGTCCCTGCAAGGCTAGAACAGACAGGGAATTTAAGTGACATTTAATTCACACCTTCCAGCCATTTAATCAAACCAAGCAGTCAAACCAAGTTGCTGTCATAAGCAATGGAAGAGGGGAATAAAGAGAACAGTAGCAGCTGGAAAGCCTTTGCCTGAGAAAAGAGGATAGGATTTTACCCAGATGTGGTGTGCTAAAGAGCAGCAGAGGTAACATGAGGAAGAAAAGTTGTTAAGAAAACCTAGTTTGGAAATGATGGGATTGGGTTGAGATGAAAAACAGAAGCCATAATGAGAAGATAATAGCATTTAACAATAGCAATAACATTTGCATTTCTGTACTGCTTATCAGTGAACTCATCACTCTCTAAGTGGTTTACAACCCATAAGCCAATTGCCTCCAACAAGTTGGGTACTCATTTTACCAACTTATGAAATGATGAAAGTCAACCTTGGAGCTCTGAGATGGAACTTACAACCTTGTGGCTGCAGTTCCATCATTTAACCACTGTACCAGCAGGGATCTCTGAAGAGGAGAGACCCTTAATATGTTAAGACAGCCTTTCCTGACCTGATGGCATCATCCTGTTTGGATGGCACATGTCCAAACCCCAGTTCTGGTGCAAGGAGCCCCAACGACATCCAGCACATTCTGCACCAGAACTAGAACATAAGAGCCTTAAAACAGTTTTCAAAGTATACCTGTTTCTTTAATCTTCTGGGAAGATCTGAACATGCTGCTGCAGCTGTCTACACAAACATCCTGCTGGGCTGCCCAAATTGTCTGATGCTGCCACAGGTCACTCATTCTGACCTCAGAGGTGACTGGCCCATGACAGTGGTGGTTCAGGGGGATGCTCAGCTAGACAGCTACTAGAGTGCAGAAATGGAGGGTCAGTTAATACCTGCAGACGAAGATATGCCCAGCTGCCCCCAGAATATCATGGCCAGTGCAGACAAGGCCTAGAATTCCAAGGCTGTGCTGGATAGGAATAAGGAAAATTGAAGTGGGTTATGGGGGTTCTGTCATGACATAATTTCTTTCCTGTGGAATAACTGCCCTCCATATATTTTGCTTTGGATACTGTCTACACAGAGAAGATGGTTAGCCATAACTTCTAGGAATTGGAATATCACATATATGCAGGTAAACATGTACATGTGATCACCAAAAACATTTTTTGACATTTAAGTGTTTTCCATATAGAAAAACTGTTGGCGTACTATGTAGCCTCAATAAGTAAGAGTTAAAGGAATTTATGCTGCTTCAGTAATAACAAGACAAGTTAGTATGTTCTTTTTACTAACCTGGAGTGAGAGGGGGAAACCATTTCTTCTGGCATGATGGCTGTAGTAAAGAAAAATTATAAAGCACATTGCTCCTGTCCAGCCCATTGTACAATATCTTTCTACTGTACACAATTGATTTACATTAAGAAATTCAACAATGACTTCTCAGGGTAGGGCAGCATGTATGCACCCTGAGGAAGCAACTCTCATGGAGTTTAGTCACCAGCACTGACATTTCAAAACAGGCATTCTCTCAGTGCCTGGAAAGGGCAGTACTAGTCTAAACTAGACAATAAGGCATCATATTATTTATTTATTTAGCAAATTTATAGCTCTCCCAAAATAGGATTCATAATGAAATTATGGTGATTAATATGGATTTATACCACAGAGAAGCATAATGCCCAACAATGTGAGTTGATATTAAAAACCGTTGATATTAAATGTGAAGTCGAAGGCTCTCATAGTTGGCATCCATAGTTTTTTGTGCGTTTTTCAGGCTATGTGACCATGTTCTAGAAGAGTTTATTCCTAACGTTTCGCCAGCATCTGTGGCTGGCATCTCCAGAGAAAGTTGGCATAGAAGAGAGCTGGATATATATTGTATGAACCTGGGTAGGGAGGAAATTTCATATTAATCTGTATATTGGTCTGTTGTTGATGGCAGGGCCTCAGGGTGGGAGGATATGCAAAGAAGGATTAGTGTCTGCTAATTGGTGATCATTCTCTGCTGGGAAAGCCCCTGACCCGGTATGATTTCTCATTTGCATTTGCTGAGTCCTCATTTTGCTGTTCTTCAGGACACACACATCTTAAGAGGCCAAAAGCTGCACCAAAGCCACACTCCAGTCCTTAGGACTGGAGCATGGCTTTGGTGCAACTTCCGGCCTCTTAGGATACATGCATCATTTAAATATCACACTTCCAAAGTGGCCCGAAGCAGCTTTATTTTGGAGTTTCTTCTTTCCAGTTGAATGGATACCCTTGTACCAAGTTCGGAAGCTTCAATTGGTTCAAAATGCGGCAGCCAGACTGGCCACCAGTACATCTAGGTCTGACCATATAACACTTGTGCTAAAATATCTTCACTGGTTGCTGATCAGCTTCCGGGCGCAGTACAAGGTGTTGGTTATTACCTTTAAAGCCCGACGTGGCTCGGGCCCAAGTTACTTGTGGGAACGCATCTCCATGCACAATCCACCCCACACTCTCAGAACATCTGGGAAGTATTTACTAGAATACCATAAGACCAGGTTAATGACAACTTCCCACAGAGCATTCACTGCTATGGCCCCTAAATTGTAGAATAGCCTACTGGAGGAGATCCGTCTTATCACCTTAGATGCCTTTAAGAAGGCACTTAAGACGGATCTCTTCCGGTGGGCTTACCCACCCGACCTTATATAGGAGACTATTAAAAATGAAATGCTCCAGTTTGGACTATGATTGTATAATTATTTGATGTTTAGACAATGGTCTCTATTTCACTGCACTAATGTTAGTATTTTATTGAGTATATTTTTATACTGTATTGTATTATTTTATTGATGTAATCCCGCCCTGATCCTCAGGGAGAGGCAGGAAACATAAATAAAAATTATTATTATTATTATTATTATTATTATTATTATTATTATTATTATTGTCATTTGAAGGACATGAGGTTATGGTGCAGGTTTCTTCTGACTGAACAGGGTTGTCTGTAGAACCCAAGGCTAGATGTCTTCCTGTTAAGATGGTCTATGCTTTCCAAATGTTTCTGGGACAACAATCTACCTTAAAAACAGGGTATGTGGGCTCTATGAACCTTACTTGCAAGAACAGAGATGCTGATTCTCTCCCCTCCACATGCATATAAATTCAGAAGCAGGTTGAGTGCAGGGCCCAGGGCTCTGATATAAAGTATGCTAGGTTGCTACAGTCTTGTGTAAAACTAGGCACATGGAAAACATGACTCACACAAATAGCTGAAACATCTTGCCATAGATGGGCCTACTTGTTTATAATATCCATTTCTTTTCTCTGGGTGTTAGAGCTAAGCAATAAATAAACATAATGAGGTGGTTACACAAAAACAATTTGTCAACTACAGCCTCTCCTTCCTTTCCTTTCCTTTCCTTTCCTTTCTCCTTTCCTCCGCCTCCAGTCTAGGTGAACTGGACCTGAGTGGAGGCTTCAAAGAGTGTTCCAAAGGCTATAATTCTATCAAGACAGAAAGGCTGCAAATTAAAGTTAGAAAACAAATCCCTATGTATAGCTTTCATTCTGCACAACATGAGAATTAAGAGTAACAATTTAGACCACTTAGTACATTCTATACATTGTCACTGTGTTGTATAAACACTAATCTTTCCACTACCCTTGTAAAGTAACAATCTTCATTTTCTAAGACAGGAAGAAAGTACTTAACGATAGAAAATATGGTCTTAACATTTTCCATATAATTTCTCTTTTGCAAGAAGCCTTTAAGGAAGTAATCATATGTTTGGGGATGCACACTTCCAGATGTCTGCAAAACAAACAAAAGGCAAATAGGTTTTTAAGGGGATTTCTATATGCTTCCCCTCATTTGTATTGCAGGTTTGTGTTAGATAATACTGCTAATTGTGATTGTTTGTCTCTAGAGAGACCACAGAAGATATCTCCATAGATTCTCTAATTAAACTAGGGTTATTAATGGCTATGCTCCCGCAATGATTTACAAAGTTTGAAATTATAAACATTGCAAGCAGGGTAGGGGAGAAATTCTCAGATATGTATACCCTGGGACCCACATGCACAATGACAATTTCATCACAATATACACCAGATGGTACCCTATATAATAATGGTAAAGTCATCCTCTCTGTCTTGTTAAAATGGCACCATCTACATAGAAATGTGATGTGTGGCACTGAGGAATCCCAAGTTTTGCAGAAATTTGATAATTCAGGTGGCCTTTAGGTTCAGATGAGGATAGGGAAGGAAGCAAGTTTTGTGACTTTGGCTATTTGCTGTTGTTGTTATATTTTGTCTTTAAGAGCCTACATAACTGCATGGCTGTCACTTTGTATTTGAGATATCTAAAAGTAATATTGCATGCAAAAGCTTGAATAGGTCTTCTTTGCCACAGCAGTTTAGACTGCATGCCATTTCCTTTCCTCAAAGAGCAACATTATTCTGATGGAAAATCTTCAATAGATCTGGCAGTTTCATATGTCTGGAGACAGGGCTGCTCTTTTCTTTCCATTCATGGTACAGTAGTAGCATGTGCAAGTGCCAAAATGAGCATCATGAGATGCTTCAGTGCACCAACAAAGCAAGCAAAGGCAAATAATGCTATAAAAATGATTGAAATATTGAACACCATCCCTTGGAAGAGAGGTTTCCAAACAATTTCTACCAAGCTTTCTTGTAGTAAATAAAATACTTGTTCCCTCTGTCATATGGACAGTTTGCAATCATGCTCTAATCTCTATAACACCATCATGGCCACCTGTCCTACCTTTATAACTGTTCCAGAGCAGAATGTCCCCATGAGCAGAGGCACCAGCCATACTCAATGAATGATTCTGGGAGTTATAGTCCAGAATAGTAGCTTTTCCAGGTTCTCTTCAGCTCAGTTTTTGGAACCATAAGAAAAGCTGATGACCATAATTTGATAACCACAAATAGCAAAGGACATCACTCCTGTCCTGCCATCACTTTGGCATCTTACAACCTCACTTCATAAAACAAGATCTGTGGTAGAACAGGGCTTCTTAATTTAAAGATCCCTTTGAAACCTCAAATGCCAACTTCCATAAAGTAATAAATATACAGCTCAATAAAGAATTTTCAGGACTGATCAGCCTTGTTTCATGACAGTGTAATTGAAGGGCCAGAGCATCTTGGAAATTTGATCTGTGGAAAGTATCTTCACAACATATATACTTATATTTGTTTGTTCACTATTAAATGTACACAGCCTCCTACCAACATATGCACTTTAATTGCCTCACAAAAGCGAGAAATGAGGATATACTATACAATAATTAAAACATAACAGAAAAAATAAAATGAAGCATAAGCACTTTCCTTCTATCAGAGAAGGATAAAAACAAAACTTTCCAGCTCACAGAAGTGGGGGATATGTGGCCCACGGGAGAGTGTTACCCACATTTTCGGTTCCTACTTTATCAGAGAATGGTTCTCCCCATAAAAGAAGAAGTAAAATTAGATCCCAGGGAAACACGTGAGGAAAGGTCCTTTCATGTTAATTATAGCACTGTAGTTCCATTTTAGCTGCATGACAAAGGCCCTCTCCAGATGCGCCTAAAGTGCGCTCCCGTCACATGCTAGGAGTTAGCCAAGGGCACACCGCCCATACTGGCCTGACCCCAAGCACATGATGGGGGCATCAAAATGGTGATGCCCTGTACACGCCATTTTGACGTGACAGACACTTAGTGTCTGCATGTCCTGGTGTCATTGTGATGCCGCAAGTACGCCATTGGCACACTGCGGCGTCACAAATGTGCCACAAGAAGAACCCGCTTTTTAATGGTTCTTTTTGCTGCACAAGGGAGCCATGTGGTTTGTCCACTGCAGCTCCCTTGCACAGCAAAACAAGGCACAGATAGACCACCCATTTTGGGCAGTCGGTATCCCGCCAATTTTTGCATCTATAGAATCCTGGGATTTGCAGTTCAAGGTTCTTAGCCAGAAAGCTCCTCTAGTCCCTCCCCAAACTATAAACCCCAGGAGTCCTTAGGATGCAGCTGTGGATTCATAGTGCTTCAATTGTGCAGTGTGGACAACTTTGGTAAGGAGGGGAGGTTTTTCTACCCCAGGGAGTCAGACTGTAGACTTAAATGCTTTTCAAAGAAACTGGGGAAAAACAATAGCAGAACTGGCTGAAAATCCACTCCTTTGAAAAACAAGTATTTTAAATAAAGGGTGAACCATTACTCCTACACATTTCAGAACGAAGGAATAAATCTCCTGTCTAACTTTCCATTAAAAAAGTGGCTTGGGGGAGTTTGGGGGTGTATCAGGGGCCTCCAGGGTCACTTTGCCCACTCCTGCTCTAAGTATTGTTATACTCCAAATCCCATTAATCCCAGCCAGCATGTATGATGACTGGGATGATGGATATTGTAGTCTAAAAACATTTGCAGAGCCATAGCTTCTCCTATTTCCCCTGCTTTTTAATTCCTATTTTTTCCAGTTGTTTTCCTTAGGGGAAAAAACTGAGTTCCAGATACCTTTTTTAAAAACTCACAGTGCATAAGAAACAGATATTCTGCAGCCTTCACAATGACTTGCAACCCACATTAACACTGCAGGATTAGTTATTTTATCCTCAGCAAAATATAATGCCTTATTATACTGAGCAAGCTTCTCCCCCACTCCTCTTGCATCCTCTTTTCTCTCCAATATGGCTCTTCCTTGCCAGAAACACAGATGAAGTTTTATCTGGAATGACATAATGGTAGGGTCTTGTATTCTGGCAAAGGCCTGAATGCTGCAGAGGAAGATTAGTCTCAAAGATGCTTTGTGTACAGCTGACACAACAACATGTCTGTTCAAGGAGAAAATAATTTATCTCTTCTGTAGATTTTCAAGTGCCCTAATTTAGTGCTCTCGGCTTATAAGGCCTTTCATTTACTTTATCCCCTCCTTAAGGGTATAACTCAACAAGTCCTAAAACATAGCTTCTAAGGTCAACACATCTCTTCTCTTTCCTGCTAATGGAAGCATGATGATGATGCTGTAGCCTCCTCCCAAGGAGATGACTTGCCGTAAGGTATGCATTAATTAATACTATACATCTGTTTGCTTCACTAAACAGATGTAGAGTTTCCATTTAATTCACAGTATTCTTTTGCTTTGTTTGCCTATCATTTAGGTTCTTGTGCTTACTCTGCAAATTACTAAGGTCAGATATTCTAACAAATATATGTCTAATTTGAAATATTCAGTAAGAAACCTGCAAAATGGTATATTAATGTTACCTCAAACCTCAGATCTCGCAATAGCAGATATAGAAGTAGCTAAGAATACTGAATGTCCATCTTTCATCACTTACCCTGAAGCAGCAACCTACCTTTCACAGATGAAGGTTACCTAGTAGGAATTACTGCTACCATAACAGCAAATTGAGGTGATAATGCCAGTGGCTTTGTGTCCCAGAGGGGAACACTGAGAAACAGAAGAAAAGAAGTACCCATACATGCCCGCCAGCATTTCTGAGATGAAAATTTGAACACATGTGGCCAAGCAGTATCAGAGTTTATTATTATTAAATGTATTAATAAGGAAGAACACAAAAGTTAGGGGAGGTTGCAGCAGTTTCCTTTTGTCTGGGTCTACAGGGCCAAACTCTGCCTTTCCTCTTGTCTCTCTAGCCTGGAAGAAGAGACTCCTCCCTTCATAATTGTCATCTTCCGGCCTGCGGGGGAGTTGACCAGGCAGGCCCAGCTCCAGCAAGGCTAGCCTGGAAGAAGAGACTCCTCCCTCCATAACTGTCATCTTCTGGCCCACGAGGGAGTTGACCAGGCAGGCCCAGCTCCATCAGGGCTAGCCTGGAAGAAGAGACTCCTTCCTCCATAACTGTCATCTTCCGGCCTGCAAGGGAGATGACCAGGCAGGCCCAGCTCCATCAGGGCTAGCCTGGAAGAAGAGACTCCTCCCTCCATAACTGTCATCTTCTGGCCCATGAGGGAGTTGACCAGGCAGGCCCAGCTCCATCAGGGCTAGCCTGAAGAAGAAGAGCCCTCCCTCCAGTCCATCTGCCTTGGTCCAGGCCTCAGAGGGAGAGAAGAATGCTGGACCTGATCCCCTCTCCCCCACCATTCCCTTCTCCGTTTGTGTCATGTCTTTTTAGATTGTAAGCCTGAGGGCAGGGAACCGTCTATTATCCCCTCTGTCGTAA
>NC_056525.1:86152882-86156734 GCF_019175285.1 Sceloporus undulatus
GAGTTGACCAGGCAGGCCCAGCTCCATCAGGGCTAGCCTGGAAGAAGAGACTCCTTCCTCCATAACTGTCATCTTCCGGCCTGCAAGGGAGATGACCAGGCAGGCCCAGCTCCATCAGGGCTAGCCTGGAAGAAGAGACTCCTCCCTCCATAACTGTCATCTTCTGGCCCACGAGGGAGTTGACCAGGCAGGCCCAGCTCCATCAGGGCTAGCCTGAAGAAGAAGAGCCCTCCCTCCAGTCCATCTGCCTTGGTCCAGGCCTCAGAGGGAGAGAAGAATGCTGGACCTGATCCCCTCTCCCCCACCATTCCCTTCTCCGTTTGTGTCATGTCTTTTTAGATTGTAAGCCTGAGGGCAGGGAACCGTCTATTATCCCCTCTGTTGTAAGCCGCCCGGATTCCCAGTGATTGGGCGGCATATAAATAAATCCTATTATTATTATTATTATTATTATTATTATTATTATTATTATTATTTGAACTCATTACTTGTGAACATGCTCAATAAGCACAGAATGTTGAGTTCATTTGGCAGAAAAATGTATATTGGGAGGAAGGTACTGCAGGAAGAGCTGTCGTAAAACCTGAACAGAAGAACAACCTAGTAGAGAAGTGACAAAGCAATAGTTGGTTGCCGGTTCCATCTGTTACCTCTTAGACTGGCTTCTGACACTAAAATATCTCAGTTATGGCAATGTGTACCAACAGAGGATGGTGTCAATTTCTAAGAAAGTACAGCTCAGTAAAGACTTCCATGAACTTCCCATGAGGGTATTCACATTTTCCTCTCCTCCACCATGAGATTGTCTTTGTATTGGAAAAAGTGGTTTGCAATGGAATTCTAAAAAGGAGAAGCATCTGAAATCCAAAAACAAATATAACCAGCCAGATACCATTTGTGTTTGTAAGTCTGATCCCTATAAATAGCAATGATGATTGCAGCTGGTACCAAGAACTGTGAAACTGGAGATTCAAGGCCTGGTTTATGTTCTCCAGACCACAGCATGAGAGGATGAACCTCAAGGTGAAAGCACTAGGCTGTAAAGAAATCACTTTTTTCACCTGTGAGCTAGTGGTCCCCAGTACTGGGTTCTGCATTGGGAAAGCTGCTCTAGAGTCTTTCAGAAAACTCCACCACCCCCTTCTTTGTATCATGTGTGCAACATCATGATCTGTCTGATTTTTCATTTGAATGGCATACTCTCAGCAACTATGGCTGGTACTTAATCAATACAGTGGACCTTTCCTATCTACAGGGATTTGGTTCTGGGTCTCAACATATATGGGGAAAAACATGGATGGTTGCATCCCATATTATTCAAAGGGCATCAGCCCATCTGCATGCATGAATACCATTGAATAATATGGGGTGTGGTGTTCTGCTGGTGATCTGATATGGCAGTCCCAGTGCATACCTAATGATATCATCAGGCCCTACCACCTGTGATATCTCAGGGTTTAGGTTGTGAAATCTCAGGGGCTGGGATGCTCTTGACTTGACAGCTCTACATGGAATAGACCTTTATCACCACTTATTTTTTCTTTTTTTAAATATACAAATAAAAATAAAATAAAACATATCTATATACATTAATAAAGTTCTTTTCCAAAATATAATACATTGTACAGTCGGCCCTTTTTATACACAGATTTCTTATACACAGATTCAAGCATTCACGGTTTGAAAATGTTCAAAAGAAAGTATAAATTTCAAATAGCAAACCTTTGATTTTCCATTTTTTATAAGGGACACCATTTTGCTATGTCATTACATTTAATGGGATTTGAGCATCCATGGATTTTGTTATCCACAGGGGATCTTGGAACCAAACCCCAGCGTATAACAAGAGTCCACTGTAGTTAAGTTGTTTTAAATATATATGGCTGCTTCCTATTTCACTTTCCCTCCTACTTTAGTTTCTCCTATTCTGAACAAACCTCTTGACCCCTCTTCTTTGTTAGCTATCATCCGATTTCTCTTCTTCCTTTTCTTTCTAAGGTTTTGGAACGGGTCATTTATTCTTGCTGTCTTGAGTTTCTTGAAGCCAACTTCATTCTCGATCCCTTTCTGTCCAGTTTCCACCTGCAGCACTCTACAGAGACAGATCTTACAAAGATCTCAGATGATCTTTTACAGGCCAAGGCTAATGGCCTTTACACTGTTCTCATTCTTCTTGATTTGTCTGCAGCCTTTGACACCTTTGATCACTGTCTTCTAGCTGATATACTTTCTGACCTTGGGTTCTCAGACTCTGTTCTTGACTGGTTTAGATCTTATTTGTCAGACAGATCTTTTGCAGTGGTCACAGGTGGTCAGACTGTTCCCTTATCTGTTGGAGTTCCCCAGGGCTCTGTTCTGGGTCCCCTTCTGTTTTCTCTCTACACACTGTCCCTAGGAAAATTCATTAGTTCTTTTGGCTTTTCCTACAATTTGCACGCCGATGACACTCAGCTGTATCTTTCCACCCCTGACCTTTCTCCGAGTCTCGAACAGCAAGTTTCATCTTGTCTTACAGCTGTCTCTCAGTGAATGCGGCATCAACACTTGAAGCTCAATATGTCCAAAACGGAGCTTCTCATTTTTCCACCTAAGTCTGCTCTTCAACACTCCTTTTCTGTTTCTGTTGATGACATTTCTATTCGACCAGTCCAGGAAGCCCGTAGTCTTGGTTTTATCTTTGATTCTTCTGTGTCGTGTATCCCCCAGATCCAGACCACAGCTAAGGCATGTAGATTCTTTTTATACAATATTGCCAAAATCCAACCATATCTCTCTGCCTCTACTGCCAAGATCCTGGTCCATGCCCTAGGGATATCACAACTTGATTTCTGTAACATCCTTCTGGCTGGGCTTTCTCACCTCTGTCCTTTAATTTCTGTCCAGCATTCTGCTGCACGCATTATTACATTTGCCCACTGCTCTGACCATATCTCTGTCTTATTGTCATCCCTTCACTGGCTCCTCCTCCCTTTCCATATTCAGTATAAGCTCCTGTTGTTGACTTTTGAAGCTCTCCATGGGCTGGCCCCTCCCTATTTATCTGACCTTCTTTCTCCTCACCTTCCTGCTTGGGCCCTCTGTTCCGGTAGTCAAGGTCTGCTGTCTCGGCCCAGGATTTTCTCTGCCCCATCCCAGCTTCATTCCTTTTCACCTGCTGCCCCTCACTCCTGGAACCTTCTTCCCTCACGAACACAGCTCATCACCTCTTTGACCAGTTTCAAAACTGAGTTGAAGACCATCCTGTTCAGAGAAGCGTTCCCAGGCATTGCATGACTATTATTTGAAATTTGATGTTTTTAATTTGTTGTCTGTTTTATTGAACCCTTTCCTGTATTGTTATGTATTATTCATATGTATTATGCTACTACAGTCATCCCTCCATATTTGCGGCTTTGATATTTGCAGATTTGATTATTCACATATTTTATTAATATGTTCTCTCTAGGACTGTCTAGATCCTCCAGTGCAACTCTGTGGTCAACTTTAACTATAAGTTGCACTGAAAGACCATTTGTAGCTACTCCAGTGCCATTCTATGGTTAGTGTATGTTGGACATTGACCACAGAGTTACACTGGAGGACCTAGAGATTCCTAGAGAGGTGTCCTCTCAGGTAAAAACAGTGTATTTGTTATTTGCAGTTTTTCCATATTCACGGGGGTCTTGTTCCCCTAACCCTAGCGCATATGGAGGGACAACTGTATTTCTTAGATTGTACGCCATGGGCTGGTTTACTCTTATCTATTTTATTGTTTCTATGTACAGCGCTGTGCAAATCTACAGCGCTATATAAATAAAGCATAATAATAATAATAATAATAATAATAATAATAATAATAATAATAATAATAAT
>NC_056525.1:86156744-86211650 GCF_019175285.1 Sceloporus undulatus
ACTTTACATTTTAGTTCCCTTTTTTAATCTAGTATGCAAAAACAAACATTTTAACTATTCACATCCATGAATTCAGATTTCTAAAAACAAGATTTCATATTGTCTCTCTAGTCTGTTAATCATAATCTTTATTACTTTGACCAAATATTTATCAATTTATTTTTCTTTTTATTATAACAATTTATTGTTACAATATACTATTATCAGAGCCCATTTATCCTTTTTTGTTTGTTTGTTTATCTTCTGTTGCTTTAGCCAGTTAGTTAATGTATCTAGTTCTATCAATTTCAATAACCACTCATCTCTAGTTGGGGTTTCTTCTAGTAATAGTCTTGCTGCCGAGATCATATATAACAGCATTCTCCAATGTTTCTTCTTCACATTATGATTAGTTTCATTTGTCATGTTCAACAAGTATATTTCCGGTAACAAATGAAAGTCAGTTCCTAAGATCTCCTTAATTATTATGTGGATCCTTTTCCAATAATTTTTCATGAAGGGACAGTTCCACTACATGTGGTACCATGACCCTACTGCTTGGTTGCATCTCCAACATTTGTTCTTCTCTGTTTTATATATTGTAGAAATTTTTAAAGGAGTAATATACCAATGTTGGGTCATTTTAATTTTTTTTCTGTTTCTTTTTTTTTAAGATCTTGGCTTCTGGGAAATTATTAAGCGTTTTTCCTTGAGTATAACCATCTTTCCAGGACTATTTGTCTTCCTAAATCTGTAAATGATTTAATCATTGTGTCTTTTTTTTGCTCTTCCTCTAATATAGCCACCTCTAAAGACACAGCATTGGATTCAGCTCTTGTCCCAAAACACAGATGAGGCACAACATACCCTCCAATATTTCACAGATGAAAATAAGGGCATGTGGCTAGGTAGCATCAAAATGTGGTCAAGATGCCAACAGTTATTAATGAGGAAGCACACACAAGTTAGGAAAAGCTGCAGTAGTATGCAGGGAGGGAAAGAATCTGTTCCAATCTCACCTATACCTCCTTCTAAGTTGATCGAGTGCAAAGTGCTTCTGCACTTTGAACTCAGTTTACGGTTTCTGAACACAGTCGGCATCAAATGAGGAAACTGGTGGGGGAGAGAGAAACTGGGACCTTTGAAAGCAGATGAAAAAGTGACATGGCAGATGATTAACTAGGATTGTCTCTGCCACATCAAAACAGTTGGAGGATATGGGTACAATTCAGATACCCAAATATAATTATATAGTGGTAGGGTTAATAAAATGAAAGTCTATCCTCCATGCAGTCCATGTCTGTCTATCTCTCCCTTTCTCTTTACATGGAGAAGTAGAGCAAAATTTATTGATAATTATGATTTTATTTACATATCTTCTTATTTGAGCTGGTTGGTGTTTTGCTTTCTGGGGTTTTTAAAAGTGACAAATCTGTTAAATCTAGGACAGAAACTGCAAGTTCACCTCTGTGCAATTTATTTATTTCCGCCTAGTTTATTCATTAGTGGGAGCATAAGTTTATGGCCTGCTCTGCCTCAGTATAACTCAGATTAATCAAATAGCTCCTGAAACTTAGGAGAACCTACTTGCACTAATTTAAGAAATTCAGGAAAGGAAGTCCAGGAATTATTACTGAAGATAGGAGTCATAACAATTTCAGCTGTATTTTTGTTTCCAGGCTTTCTTATTTATTTTTGAACTCTTACTGCATGCCAACCATGGGATATTTTGATTTTGCACCATATATATTCCAATGTACTGTGCTCATTTTTTCCTCTGTCTTGAACAAAGTATTTCAGGTGTAGAAATGGCAAAAATGGTCATGGGTGGAAATGGCAAATTTTTTCTCTAATGTTCATATTTTTAAAACCTTACGTTTTTTCTGTCCCATATAAGTAGACAATCTGGAAGCTTTGGTTATGTCTTCAAGCACAAACTGAAATTAATACCTCCCACCTTTTCCATTAGGGATAGCTATACTCAACATTGTAGACTACATAGACATTGAAGACTACATTGTATCCACTTGCCAAAGAGAGGAGCCTCTCTCAAAAGAAAGGTGGCAAACTTTATTCAAAACCCAAATTGACATGAGATTCATCAGTCCTATTCATGGGACACCTCTGGTTTCTGTTCTGATTTGGCAAAAACCATCCTGGTTATTCTGTTGTTGTCCCATTTTTTTCAGCTTTTTAAAATGTTTTTAAATGTGCAAGTTTCTCTCTCCTCCTCTCACTTTTCTTTTTTGCTCTCAGCTTACTTCAATTGCTGCAAACTAAGGCATGGTACAGACTGCCCAAAAAGGGCGGCCTGCCGGTGCCTGTTTTTCTGCCAGAGGGAAGCCTCAGCCACCAAACGGCAAGACTTCCCGCCGGCTGAAAAAGAACCTGAAAAAAGCAGGTTCTTTTACTGCCGTGGTGGTGGTGGTGGAATGAATGCACCACTAGTGTACTTGTTACATACATGCCGCGCAGTATAACAATGGCAGCGCCTATGTAAACAGGGCACCACCATTGTAATGCCCTCATCACGTGGGAGGGTTGCAGGGTATGTGGTCTCTCTGCCTCCCAGGCAACCCTCGCACGTGATGAGGGTGCCGCAAAGCCCGGTATGTACCGAGCCTATATTCAGAGTGCAAAAATTGTTTTTTTACTGAATAAACAGAATTTGCCCTGCCCAGTAGGCTCAGGCAAAAGCAAACTGGTGCAGCCTCTCCTAACTTGTGTGTTCTTCTCAGTAATAACTCTTGCCATCTTGACCACATTCTGATGCTGCTTGACCACACAAGTTTGAGTTTATATCAGTGAAATAGTGGAAAGTAAAACCTCCTAGAAAGGGTAGAAGCATGTACCACTATTTCAAGAAGACCTCAACTTTTGAACTTGATAAATAACTATATGATGTGCACTTTGTTACTGTGAACATGCATAATATCAGCATTTGTTCCTTCCAGCTTCAGACACCAGGTAGTAGGAATTGAATCCCAAATAAACTGGTGTCTCATCTAACTTTTCATCATCTCTGTGCCCTGCCACACTATCTGTATTAGGGATCACAATACAGAAACAAGAATAATGTTTTTAGGGGCAGGTGAAGCCCATTCCTTTCTAGGGAGAAAAATATTAATTAGCCACAAAGCTGGCAATTAGTATTCCAGTCTTTAGCTCAACATAATATAAACTGAATATAATGGAAACACCAAGAGCTTTAACTATAGCTGTGGCACCACTGGGTAACTCTTTAATAAGTTTTTAATCTGCTGAAGAAAAAGCTGCATCCATTTCTAAGTAAGCTGGTTAATTTGAAAGGGGAGGTGGAAAATTGTGCAGCAGAACTTCATTCATTGTTTTTAAAAAGCTCCATACAGCTAAAGACAAATTTTATTAAACATCATGAAACACAACTATATGAAGAGAGAAATCTAACTAGGTAGAAGGGATATTTTACTAATTTCATTTGCCAGAAGTCAGACTTCGAGGCACAACATGCTAATAGCTATTATGAGCTGATCCCCCTCTTTTATTATTACAGTTCATAGAGTAAATACATTAAGACCATCAGAATAAATCTATAATAAATGTTTTAATCCCAGGCACTTCCAATTTCATATTGCTTGAGATATATCCTGGTATCTTTAGAAAGCTGAAGTTGTTAAAAAAAAATGAAGAAAAGCAATACTATTCCAGCAGGCTGATTTCAAAATGCAGCCATTAATAAAACATCTAAGGTACAATGAAAATCATCATGGTCATACCAGTGAAATGACAAAGACTTAAGTAAAGTATGGAAGGTACATTGGGTATTTTCCCCAACTCAGAGGCTGCAACCCTAGTAGATCAGCAATTGCCAAGGTTCCTATCATTATCACATTCACCAGAATTCCTTCCTAGCCAACAGAGCATCTTCTTCAACTCCAGGAAGGAAGGAAAACCTAGAAGATCAAGATTTCATGCCATTGCCACTGATTTTCAGCACTGCTGTTCTGGCCACAGTGGAAATTTGTTGTTGCTATTAGCTGCCTTCAAGTCGATCTCGACCCATGACGACCCTGTAGATGACCATCTCCAAGACTCCCTATCCTCCACTGCTCTGCTTAGTTCCTGCAAATTCATACTCCTTAATAGAGTCCATCCATCTAGCATGTGGTCTTCCTATCATTCTGTTCAACAGTAAGCCTGCCTTTGCACTTTCTTCCTTGATCTTTCTTAGTAGTTGTTCCAGGTCTTTGAGGTTTTCTGCTAGTAGTATGGTGTCATCTGCATATCTTAGATTGTTGATATTCCTTCCTCCTATTTTCATTCCTCCTTCTTTGTGTCCAAGCCTGCTTTTCTTACAATATGTTCTGCTTATAAGTTGAACAAGTAGAGTAATAAGATGCAACCAGTTGGAAACCATTCTGTTTCCCCGTGTTCTGTTCTGACAGTAGCCTCTTGTCCTGAGTACAAATTTCTCACCAGGGCTCTATACAATGTGATATAATCGGCCCTTCTTATACACTGATTTTTTATACATGGATTCAAGCATCCACAGTTTGAAAATATTCAAAAAAAGTATAAATTTCAAATATCGAACCTTGGTTTCCATTTTTTATAAGGGACACCATTTTGCTATGTCATTATATTTAATGGGACTTGAGCATACACGGATTTTGTTATACACGGGGGATCTTGGAACCCAACCCCAGTGTATAACAAGGGTCCACTGTACTCTATACATTGTGATGTATTGGAAATACTGCTGCAAATTTAGGCAGCAGGCATAGCAGAAAAGAGAAGGGATCACAGGCCACAGAAAGAACTATGGGCGCAACTGAAAGGGAAGGTATAATTCCCCATAAACTGAAAGGATCACCCAATGGGAAAGTTTAATTCTCTGGAAATTCCCCATACTTTTTAATACCTGGAAATTACCCAGAATGGCTTTTTATTACCAGGAAACCAGAGAATTCCCTGGAAATTGGCAACACTGAGTGTGGCTGCACCCTTGTGTTTTCTTCTGCACTCTTCCTTAACCCTGCCTTCCAGCCATATGCCCTGCCCAGTGTGCCTTTCAGGGTTTTTTTAATTAACGGAATTCCAGAGGTATGCTAATATGATATTTTAAATGAGAAAAAAGAAAAGAAATGTTTAAAAAAGAAAAGAAAAGCAGCCTATTCCACAATAGTGAAAGGGAAGAAGGAAGGAAGAGAGGAAGAGATACTGACACCATGTGACTGCCCAGTACTGGAACTGCTGTAGTAGGAAATTATCGCATCTGAGGACTAATGCTACAGCAATGCATTTTACAGTTATTGACAGGTTTTTCTGTCAATGACAAGGTGTGATCTAACAATGCTTTGAGGGCAAGGCAGTGATGAGACCAAGATAGTGTTGTGTGATGTGTTTCACCAAAGATAATATTTTTCAACTTTAATAGCGGTTTAAAATCTGTGTGTGATAAAGTTCACAGACATTCATAAATGTTGTTTCCTGTGTGCATGTACCTTTTGGGATGCAGCACAGGCCATATTCTCTAGTCCTTGTACCTCATTCAAATCTTTTCCACTACAGCTGTCAAGGTCCAGGATGAATGGCAGACCAGGGAGGAGACAAACTGGGGAGGTAATTCAGAGAACAAAAGTATAACTGGTCTGGACTCCAAGTGGAAATAATAGGAGGATGTACTCCATCAGTAAGCATACTTCTATGTCTTGTTCCCTTTGAACTGAGAGCTACAGCTGCTTCATTTTCTGAATTGCTCTTTTTACACACACACACACACACACACACATACACACACACACACACACACAAACCTATAAGCAGCATCAGCCATTCTCAAGGTCTGACAGCTGCCAGGAAAGGGAGAGGACATGGAACTATGTGTGCTCTACCTGCTTGATACAGAATGTGAGGCTAGATATGCAAAATATAGAGCTTGGAAAAGTGACTTTTGATGATAATTCCAATAATCACCTGGCCAACCAGTTGTTATGCTGGCTAGGGAATTCTGGGAAATAAGATCCAAAAGAGGTATTTTCCCCAAGCTCTGGCAAAATGTATTCTGCCACTGAGCTGTAGTGTGAGGTGCCAAAATACATCCCATGCTGATATTCTAATGGTGCTAGCTTTCACCAATATGATGCCCTCTAGATGTGTTCCACAACAGCATCTGAAGACCATCATGTTAGGGAAAACTGTCCTTGGTTTTGCAGACCAAGAGTCCCAGGTTTGGGAGAAAGACATGGAGAAGGAGGAGGTGGAGGAGATTTGCTATGTACATCCAACAGAAGATAAGACCAGGTTGTGTTCAGGAAACAATGACATTCTTATGTTTTTCTGAAGAGGCAAGAGGAGCCTTACAAAGCTAGAACCTTGGGCAAGGCCAATGAGGCACACAAGAGAGTATCTTGTCTTTCCCAGTGGAAACTTTAAAAATGTTCAAGTGAAAAGAAATGGTCATCGAATAATTGCGTAGAAAGTCAAACAATGCATTTCTTATTATTTGCAAAAATAGAAACTCCCATATGGCAGTGAAGAGCAATAATACTCCAGAAATGACAGATAACAGCTTGTGATGCAGGCTTGATCATTCACAACAAACAATAGAGGGCTTCCACACATAAAGCTACGCAAGTCCTAAAGTCCTGTAGCTCTCGAGAAATCAAATAAATTGACTGAAATTTTCCTTCCATGCTGTATACAATTCCCAGGGAGCATCATGTTGTTCTTGCAGCTAATTTATAGCTGCCTTGCTAGATGAACTGCTCCGTGTAATACAAAGCCCCTTGCTGCCAAATCTCACCTTACCCTAGGGAAAATGGAGAAAGGGCCAGCATAAGGTTACCTTAAAGTCTGTGAGCAGCAGGTACATGACCATGTTGTTTGGCAAACACAGCTATGAGAGCTTCACTGGAAACAAAAAGAATTTCCGTGGTCTTTGAGTGTCCAGATAATCAGGCCTTTTATACACATTAAACACGTTGTTGTTTCAGCCATGAATTAGCAGTCAAGACAAGAGACTCAAACAGATGGAGGAAGTGTATGTGTGTGTTTTAAAAGCTATTTAGATTGATATGTGGAAGTAGTCTGAGTCTATGACACTGAACCATTGATTCTATGATGTATTTCCCTGCAAGAATCTCCATAAAGGTAAAAGATCAAATCTTTCAGCACAGAAACAGGACTAAACTGTCAAAAATAACAAGCACCTGGTTGTACTTTGGGTTTATATGCTGGTGGGTTTGTATTCTTTGCTGCTGACTTTATGTTGATTGATTAGTGTAGATTCTTACTATCCACTACTCTTCACCGTTTACATTATATGTGTTAATGTACTATAGACTGCCCAGTGAACTCTGTTTATTGGACAGACTACAAGGGAAACAAATAAATACATACATAACCAACCCACCTCTACCATCAGATGGTGTTAAGATGGAAGATATGGCTTTTAGTATTTGAGAAAGGTAAGAAAATGTAATTCTGCCTCGATAAATTAAATAGCTAGCCGCTCCTTCTTTTTTTACCTGTTTCTTTTCTCCTGTCACTGACAACCTGTGAGCAAACATACAAATTGTTAAACTGAAAGGAGAACTTGACTTGAGGGTCAGAGCTGCTTCAAAGAGCTTTTAACATGGATCATGTTGCCAAGGAAACAACATCATGCTCATTGCTAGGGAAACAGTTGCATTTGTCTCTTCATGTTTAGAACAGGGGTCTCACATAGTTCTGAAAAAGTTTAAGTATAGAAAGACCAGGAAAAGAAAAGGACTAACTTGGACTAAAGCACATGTAACCACATACACCTGGACTTTCAGGATGCTGCCAAATTGTGACACAGGCTGCATCCACACTGCAGAACAATCCAGGCTGACATTACTTTAACTGGCATGGCTCAATGCTATGGAATTCTGGGAATTGTAGTTCATTGTGGCACCAGAGATCTCAGACAGTGAAGGCTAAATGGCCCACAAACCTATAAACTCTAGAATTCCATAGCATTGAGCCATGTCAAACTGGATTATTTCTGCAGTGCAGATGCATCCACTGTTATGTCTCATTCTTTTATGGAGCACTTGATGTCCTGTTTGTAACTTCCCCTTGTTTTCCCTCATGCTGCTTTCTGTAATCTTTTTTCCATTACAAAATCAGCTTTAAAATGACTTTAAAAAAATCTCTCATGCTTTTTTACTTGATTAATTGATTATTCATATATATATATATATATATGGCTATTTTTTAAAAGTCTAGTTTGAATTTAAACATTTTAGCTTTAACAGTTTATTGGCAGTTGTTCATTGTCAGACCAGCATCCCGTGTCAGTTGCTTCTTTTTAATCACTTTATTTTATAATACAAGAGATGTCATTCAGAAACAAATTCTTCAATTAACATAAATTCAGCCAAAGCAACTTAGTTTAAATTAGCACTTTTTAAAGAACAATTATTATTTTAGTAGTGGCCATAACATCTGAACTGCACTTTGCTACATAATTTTCTGATTAAGTCCTATATTGGTGTTATCCAACAACAAGAACAATCTGGTTTATACAACAACAACATGTTTGTACCAAAAAAAGTAGGGGTTGGGGGAGAACACTGTTTGTTTGTAAACTGCCCCCCCCCCAACCCTGGTTAGTGGTTACTTTCTTTTTGAAAGGTACTACTAGGAGTCATCCATCTAGAAGCACCCTCAGTATTTTCACATACTGATGGAGCAATCATGCTCATACTTATTTTATGATAAATTATAAAACCTTACAATTTTTACTTTTGTGTACATATATATGCACAAACTCAGAATTTATAATTAATTTTTTAAATCTAATTTCTATTTCTACTGCAAGTTTTCTTCCATTTTATGCTGCTAGTAAGGACTACCCCAGCTTTGTCACAGCCAGCTTCTTGAAATCCAAAGAGAGGGAAGGGAGTTACATAAATTAGCTTACATCTATACCAGTTTAGGAATTTATCACACTGCCCTCTTGACCTATGTGTGGGAATGCAGATATTATCACAAGCCTCCATACCCAGGCAGGGGGCATCACATACCCAATTATGGCATCTGTACGTGATCCAGACTTTTCCCACACCATGCAAAGAACGGGAAAACCCCATTCTTTCAAAAAGCTTTTCATCCCACACCTAGCTTGGGAGGAAAGGACAGGAAAGGGCAGTGCAATAAACTCCTGCATCTCTCAAAGTACAACCACAGTAAACAGCACAGTGGAAAGACCATGGCAGCTGCTTCGAGAAACATTTGTGGTGGGAAAGCAGAGACATAAGCAGAAATCTAGTATCTAATACCCCACATGTACAGTTCTCTGCCCTCCTCCCCATGCAACAGTCAAGACCCATGTGCTGCTACAGCTATCTAACGACACGGGAGGAGAGAAGCTTGTTTTAGCAGTAGCCTTCCACATGGTGAAATAAAACAAAGATTCTGGACCAAAGGTTTGGATGGGGCTAGTGAATAAAGATACCTGCCCAAATTTCAGATTTTTGAGCTGTGGGTTTGCCTGTCATATACACAGTTCTTCAAAAACTCAGTTCCTTTGCTTTCTGTTTAGTCACAGAGAAATAAAAGTGAAAAATGAATGACACTCCATTTAAAAAAAAAACAACTGGATACCTTTTTTTCTACTAGCAAAGAAGGGGAGGAATATCCTTCCCCAGAAAATAGCTTGTGAAATAGTAATGTGTTCTCTAAATGATCTTTGAATGACAAATTGGCAAAATACGCCACATCATCCTTCTATATTTTCCATTATGCCGTGAGGTGTCTTGTCAGACTGAAGCAGCTAGAGCTGACTGTTTTATGTGACAATACATGTAAATAGTTTTTATGTGGGTTGTCTACGCATACAGAAAGCAATGGCAGAAAGAGTGAATAGTCAAGCCATCTCTACTTCTCAGACTTGTAATGTTGCCTTTGAAGAGCTTAACCTCAGAGCAGTCTGAATTTAATTCATTCTCCCTCCCTCAGGCTCATTTGGCAGCTTGAAATATACTTGCTCTCCGTAGTCTATAGAAAACCATACTGAAATGAAAGCTCCATAATATGGGACACTGCAGTATGGGTATAGTTATAGTGTAGTGGCAAAATGAGGGCATTGCCTCTCAAGTGAGAATTCTGTCCCCCAAATGAAATTTTATTTGAGTCCTCAAATTTCTAGTATTGCAGAAAGTGAGACATTAAAAATTGTTCACACGTAGAAGTCTTTTATTTGCTCTGCTTGTATTCCCTTTTTAACTTGGCCTGCCCCTTTTCTCTGGATGCCTCAATCTGTATTTCTAAATGCTCAACTGAAGTTTTAATTTATCAATGCTAAAAATTTGGGAAATTACAGGAAAATTTCGTTGGGAAAGAATTCTTATAGGAAGTAGCACTCTTGCTTTGCCTCTCCCCATGTAGCTACAAACCTGCTTTATACACACACACAAACACAAGCACATGTCTACATAAAATGAAGAAGAATTTAATTTCTGAATGCCGGAAAACATTTTGAATATCAGTTTAGGCAGAGAGCAAATTCACAGGTTACACTTCTGCTGCTACCCCTGCTTTTTAACAGAGAAGTGACACTATCATTTTCAGTCATATGTTTGATGGACAAAGATAACATGTGAACCAGGTAGTTCCAGGTATGGTTGGTAAGCACTTCTTGTTATATTACTGACACTTCACTCCTGGCCAGAGAATAAGAATAGCCAACAATTACTTCCATGGGAAGGCATTATACATCTGAATGCACCTACAGAGCCATGTGCAGAAAAAAAATATCAGGATGAACTTAATTAAATGTAGGTAAGACACAAATTTAACTGCATTTATTGTTGTTCTTTTAAGCAATTTTCTAAAGTATTATCTTCAACAGTATGGATGCAAACTTAGCCTTAAGGTACATTTCCCTTGATTGCCAAACATTACATTTGACTAGAGAAGGGCCAAGATCTGTAGCAAAATGCATGTTTTGTATGCAGAAACTGCCACATTCAATCTCTAGCTCTTCTAATTAAAAAAGTGAGGTAGTTTAGCAATGGGCAATCTACAGCCCTTAAGGCTGCATTCAGGACTCTGTCTAATTTGATGTAGCCCTTGTCTTCACTTCATATTTTTTCTGAAAGGGATTCATTCAGATCTCTGACAGGAGCAATCTGTCTTTCTCAGTGCAGCCTACTGTACTGGAGAAGAAGAAGACTGGGAAAGTGAAAACAGTGTCTGATAAAAAATGAAAGCAGGTTCCAGAAAGCAAGAGAAAACTTTAGCTCTGCAAGCATGCACCACTAGCTTCAGTCCTGTACAATGTCAGCACATGACATTTGGGACTTTATCACACTAGCATGCCATCCCATCACAAGCATGCTAGTTTAAGAATGGAAGCATACAGGTTTCCACATCATTTTTATCACACTTTTCCCCAAAATAATGCTTTGGCAGTCCATTATTGCGTGATCTGTTTTCCACACTGCCAAAACATGTCTTGGCAGTCATATTCTCTGCTCCTCCCTTCTGAAGTTGGGGCTGTTTCATTCACATTTACACAGCAGTCCTGGAGTTGGGATTGGGGACAAGCAATCATGGCTTCCAACTGCCTCCCAAAGCTGGTGCTGTGTGAACATTCCCACAGCAGCCAGCTTCAGGAAAGTGTTGGTAGCTGCAATCGCTGTGCGTGGGAGGGGGGAAAGGAGCAGGATCACTCCTGCTCACACCAGCTAACTGCCTGGCAAAAGATCTATCGCATGAAGGCAGTAATGGAATAGCAGCAAGACTAAGAGCCTATCGGTGGGTTTTGCTGGTCAATTGAAAAATGCAAAATGGAATGCAAGGCAAGAGCAGGATGGACATGACATTGTGTGATAAGTACAAGCCAAAGATGCCTTTATCTTGTTAAAATTCCACTTTTAAAGCTATGTTAGACAAAGTCTCAGAGCCTTCTTAACAACAGGGCTCATTTAATCATTTAATAGCAGCATTAACAACAAAATGCTGACTGGGCTTGAGATCTCAGGTGCTTGGAAAGATGACTATATGAACCTAGTTCCTTTTTTTGACTATAATTCTCAGAATCCCCCAGCTAATAAACAGAATCCCACAAGAAGATATGTTTATGGGGGGGGGGGGGGTTGACAATGAATCCCATGCTGGTCTCACATCTTGGATTGCACAAATAGCATGGCCATACATATTAACAGTGCTAGCATATTTTTCTACCTGTAATTCAAATAGATAGCAGGTCAGCACAGGGTGAGTATAACTAGGGTAGATCATCATGATGGTCAGATCCACAGATTTCTGAGGAAAATCCTGTGAAAAAATGCTCCCATTGGATTTTGAACTTACACTGTTTTTGTTCTTCTTGTTCAAAGAAACATCTAAAGTAATCCTTGTGCTATACTAACTTTTAGTACAAGATAGCATCTTTAACAGTAGCATTGGCTCCTTGTCCATAACTGCTTGTCAAAACCTATTAATATCAGTAGCTTACTGAAAGCTAGTTGTACCTTTTATCAAGGCATAAATATTGGATTGTTAAAAGTAAAAAAATAAATATGAATAAATGTCTGTCAAAATGTATCACTATATCCTCCTAAGAAAATGTCAGCCGTTGTGTTGCAATGCTGTCTCTAAAGGTAGTATCTGTAGGAGGAAAGAAGAGCCTTGGACATTCCTAGGTCATTGTTGGTATTGCCTTTTGATATGATGGAAAACAAGACTGCCAATTAATCAATGCTCTTTTTAAATTCCACATTATTATTGGACATTCCCCATTTGGATAGATAAAATGTGGGTGGGGAGAGAAATACCCTCCAATATTTTACAGATGGAAACCAAGACACTTGTAGCCAAGCAACATAAAGTGGGGTCAAGCTGGCCAAAGTTATTAATGATGGACACAAGCTGGGAGAGGCTGCAGCAGTTTGTTTTTGTCTGAGTCTACAGGGAGGGAATAACACTCCACTCACTCTCATCTCCCCCCTGCTAAATGAATGCAAACTGCTTTTGCACTTTTGTCAGTCAGTTGGGGTCAAAGGAGGTAAGTGGGAAGAGAGAGAAAAAGTGGAACATCTTAAAATCAGCTGTAAAAGTGGGACAAGGATCAATCAGGACTGTCCTTGTCAAGCTGAGACACTTGGGAGTATATGGTTGCTGTTCCAGTTACTGTTTTTATATACTTCCTTCCCAGAGCTGGTCCTACCGTTATACAGAAGGAAACGATCACCCTAGTCAACAAATTATGAAAAGACAGCAAACTGTGCTCTCTCTGTTTGTGCATATGTGTGTGATATATATCTGTGTCCATGTCTGTGTATTTTATTTGTCAAAACTGGGAAGAGGAGTTTGAAGAACTGCCTGGTGTAAGTACCCTTATGCTAGCAGCTGAACTTTTGGAGACTTTTTACAGAGGTTGCATCCTGGTTATGCTTACAGAACCAGAATATAACCACTCCACTTTTCAAGTTGTTGTGTAAGTGCATGTCCAAGACTTTGATAGGAGGGTAATTCACAATACCACGACAGGAGTCCACACGGGTGTGATGCAAATTACACAGTCAACTGCATAAAGGTGCAATCCAGGGTACAGATGGCCTAGTGTACCCCAGTGTAGCTACACTGGTGTAACTTTAAACTACACGGCTCCTGTTCATGAGGGATGTTATCGTGGCATGCTCCTTATAAACGGGTGTGCACCAAGATGGTGCCTTAGCAGGGGAAGAAGGGCTTGGAGAGTATCAACGCTCAGCCTTTCTTCAACCCTACTCCGCAGTCAGGCTGGCACAAAGTGCCGGTCTGTACTGCCTCTGTGTTAACTTTTTACAGTGCAGTTACAGGCCTTCTGTTTTCTTCTTGTCTCTCTAACACTTACTTCTGTGTCTACCTCCTCCTCTTTTTTCTTCAAACTCCACTTCCCTGCCACCACTAGTTTTATTTCTAAGCTCCACACATATTATTAAACTTCACATTTGTAATACATGTGAGTAATAAGCAAAGATGCATCAATGGCGCTTAGGGGACAAATCGTTTCTGCAGTTAAGTTATAGGAAGTGGCTGGCAGATCACTTCAAGTTTTAATCAAGAGGAGAAAAATGATGCTACACACACCACAAGAGCTGCTATTGAGCCAAAGATTTTCAGCAAATATTCTACAGTATTTGGCTAAAAGGACTGCAGTTCTCTGATATTACAGCCTGTGTTCCAAACATATTTGTTAAGATTTTAATTTGCACCCATCCAATAGAAATACTAATACCAACTGAAGCTGGAGGGGGGAATGGGAGACAGGGAGAGAGAGAGAGATGATGATGATTTATGAGACAAAATGGTGGTGGCTATCAGGTCGGTGGGCTGATGAATTCCCTTTGCATTTTAGTGCTGAGGCTTACTCCTGCATAGATATATATAGGCATAGACACTGAGGCTTACTCCTGCACAGGCATAGTATGTAGAATTAAGCATGCCGATAGAATTGCCAATCAATAGAAAAGAAAGGGTGGAAGACTGTGTACGGCACTGAAGCTCTTACACTGAGGCTCACTCTTCAGTCAGCTTTATGTCCTTGGTAGACAAATATCCATGCTGATATTCAAACTTAGAGAATGCACAAAGAGTATACAATTCCTACCAGTATGTTTTGGCCCTTCCCACTGGATTCACCTATCTACCCTTAGCTGTACCCAGTGCTAGAACGTGACCCATAAGAATCTTTCTAACTTAATATTCATCCCTTGAGCCAAAACAGTTTTTCCCCACAGTTCAAAAAGCAGATGAAAAGTCTTTTCATTTATGAATCTATTTTTATTAAATGTTATGCCTTGCTGTTTCTTTTACATGTCTACAATTGATTTCACTGCATATTTATTTTTCTGCTATTTTTATTTTCTGTAATACATTACACTTTCCACTGCAGATAAGCAGGCAAGATAGAAGTTCTATCATAAATAGTCAAAAGGGAATTCTTCATTGATCTGAGAGACTTTGATGGGACCACAGGCAAGGAAGTAGCTTCAAAGGCATTTACCAAACTAAATTACCACCTGAGGGAATCAACACTGAAGCTTCATCAGTTGCTGCCTGTGTTTAGGAATCAATACCCCCAGAAATGGGAGCAACCAGGCAGCCCCAATGAAGGAAAGGTCCTCACTCATTTTCTGTGAAACATCTTGTGGTGACTGCTGAAATGAAAGGAATGGGTAGCCATTCTTAAGAATTCACAGTCGCAAAGCCTCAGGCATGTATTGACTCAAGGTAACACAAAACCCAAAACTGACCTCAGGATTTGGGAGACTTGTGGGTTAGAGCCTATGAAGGCCAGATTCAATCTTTCTCAGATGCCAGTAGTGACTAATAAGGCACACAACTTTCCCACCCATTTTAGGTATGATGTATTCCTTAGAATGCTGGATGGGGGCTGGGAATTATTTCTGTCACTTCAGGCTGCTCAGAAGGGCTTTCAATGTGATTCATTGATTTTGCTATTCAAGCAATAGGTTTTTCCTTTTTATTCTCACAGTTTTTGCAGAATTACAAGTTTATTCTAAGAGTGGAAAGAAGCTGTCTTTACTGAACTAAGGGATGGAAAAGCTCTTTAAAGTCTGCTCAGTCAACAAGAACCCCTTATGAAGAAACCGACCAAGAAAACCACATGATAGGATCATCTTAGGATCTCCACAAGCTGGAAATGACTTGAAGGCATGCAACAACAAATGAAGTGATCTTATAGTCAGTAGAGGACTATGAGTACCTCCAATGGGAAACCATGGCTCATACCTCTCTCCCCTGTTAAGGAAAATGTACAGGTGCAATTCTACCTTGAAATACGTACCCAGCCCATTTCAATTTGTGGTCTATTCCACTCAACTTAGGTATGGTAACAAGGTCACACTATTGTGATATATTAATTCAATACCTGTTTAGGACAGAACTACTGGCTGGCACCCTGTAAACTGTACCCTGTAAAGGATATAATTTCCAACACAGTAAGTGAGCCTGTCGGAATATGGGCAGTTAAATGGTGCAGTGTAAACTAGGTGCAGTTGGCTGGGGGGCTGAGAGGCATCAGAAAAAAAGGTGTTGGGCTGAGGAAGGAACTCCTTCTGTACTCATGGATGAAACTCATATTGGCAACCTGCAATAGTCAAGAAGGTAGGAGCTTCCACCAACACACACAGACCCCCACACAATACCCTATTATAGGTGTGGTACATACCGCCCCAAAGGGGCGGCCTGCCAGCGTCCTAATTCACTCTGTAGGGAAGCCACAGCCACCAAACCACACGGTTTCCCTACAGAATAAAAAACATCCGGAAAACCAGGTAGTTTTAGCACTGCAGGGCAGACGCCAATGGCACACTCATGATGTAAGCGACGCACAGCGCCATGCAGATGCCACACAGTGCTTACGTCACAATGGCAGTGCCTGTGTACATGGGACACTGCCATTGTTACACTGCCGCACCATGCTAGGGTTAGGGACTGTGTGATTGCTGCACAATTGGCGCCAGCACGGCACAAAAGGGTGACCTGTACCACACCATAGTGTTCTTATTATGTGCCATCATTGGTTTCGACTTATGAGAACCCTATGAATGAGAGACCACCATGAAATCCTGTCATTAACAGCTCAGATAAGGTCAACTCTTGCAGCTCAGATCCATAGTTTTCATTGAATCAAACCGCCTGTGCCAAGATCTTCCTCTTTTACTACTTCCTTCACAATGTCCTATCTCACAGCATAGCATCAACGGAAGGTTTTTTAGGATAGGGAAGGAGAAATTACTGCAGCTATGAGCCATCTATCAACAGCAATTCTGATGGGGAAAGCCACTTTAACTACTGTTACCAGATAAGACCTTACCCATGAAAATGACAGAATTGAACATGCATGCAAATGCACACAGAGAGATATTTAAGCAGAGAGTCCCTTTTGCCCTCTCTCAGCTGTCAATTTCACATGAAAATGAATTCTGACTCAGGTCTAGCTATTTTTTTAAAAAAAAATCCTCCCCCGTACCTTCCTTCCCCCACCCCCATTAAAAGCATCATCTGTCACAGGTTCCTGCTTAATACTTCAGTTGATCCTACAATCTGGTGGCTGCCTTTAGCAAAGCTGAAAGCACACAGACTGAGCAGAAATGGAGCAACCACTTTCTTGGGCTTCAAATGAAGCCAACTGTTTCACTTCCTAAAAAAAAAAGATGCTTTTTTAAAAGTAAAGTTCATATGTCTGTGAAGTGAGAGAATGAGCAACAGGATTTTAAAGTCTGCAAAGTCAATTAGAGGATAAGTAGATATCAAATAGATCTTAGAGTGCTTTTGGTAAGGCTTGCAATATACAACATTACAAGGAGTCTAGTCATCATTGTCATCATCATCATCGTCACCACCACCACCACCACCATCATCAATCATTACCACTACCATTATCCATCTGTAACTCTCCTATATTTCCCCATTTGACAAATAATCCATTAAGTAGCAAAAGATGGAAGAGCTGCCCAGTGCCTTTTGAATGGCAAGGGTAAGAGACTGCCATCTGAAAGCACCCTCATATTTTACCAGAATCATTGTCCTTCCTTTTCAATTGCATTAACCTCCTGCGCAAACACGCACACACAAAAGATCTACAATGACTACTGTTTCCAAACATATGCCACAGACTTGGAACATTAAAATTTCTTGCAGTGTAAAACAGGGAAGGGTCTGGGTGCCATAGCTGGTCTATTTTCCTCCAACACCTAAGATTCTCATGGGCTGTAGCCACTTTCTTCCCTAAAGTGGAAGTGACCTTAAGGTAGGGATGGAAATATTTTGTTCAAAAAATAGTAATAGTCAAAAGATGGGCTTCCAGGATGCTGGAAAATCTTGTCCAGGGAAATCCTGGATAGACAAGAATCTTTACAGATTTGGGACTTATTGATGAATGTCCAGTTAGAGACATGTCCAAGTCACAGTACACATGCAGGTCCAAAAAGTCACTATTGTGCATTGACATATTCTGCTGATAGTGATGAAAATGGAGTTGCACAATAGCATGTTCCTCATTGTGCTGTCTTTGCCAGTTGCAAGTGTGTGCTGTATTTTGCAGTTGCCCTTTGTACACTGTGTGCTGCAGTGGTACATTGTGCATTGCAGTTACACATGGTATATTGCAGATTCCTCTATGCACAATATAGAATCACAGAATCATAGAGTTGGAAGAGACTACAAGGGCCATCTAGTCCAACCCCTGCTGTGCAGGAACTCCCAATCAAAACATCCCCGACAGATGTCCATCCAGCCTCTGTTTAAAGACCTCTAAGGAGTCTTTAAACATGGTCCCTACCAGGGGTTGGACTGGATGTTTAAAACCCTCCTGGCCAAATTCTTGAGACTGTTGGCAAAATCATTTCTTCCAACTGGCATGAGATGCAACCCATCCCTTGCCAGAAGTCCCTCCTCATGGAACCTCAGACCATGATTCAAGAATCCAAACCATTCTTGGCGGCATCATCTATGAAGCCAATTGTTTACATCCACTATTTTCTTCTCCCTTAGTGGACCATGTCCTTCATCTGGGAGAAAAGATGAGATGACAACCTGTGCATCCATTTCTTTCAGCTTCCTACCCAAAGCCTCATAATCATTTCTGATATTCTGAAGGCTGTGTTTTGCAGTTTCATTGGTTCCCACATTAACCAAAAGAAAGGGGTAACAGTTAGCAGGCTTTACCAGTCTTGTCAGCCTCTCTGTCACATCACGGATCTTTGCCCCAGGGAGACAGCACACCTCCCGAGACATCTTGTCAGACCCACAAACCACTGCTTCAGTACCCCTCAGCAAGGAGTCCCCCACAACCACCATGCGCCTCCTCCGAGGCTTAGTAGCAGCTGTTCCCTTTGGTGGTACTCCCAGGGTCCCCTGCTCTGTCCCTGAAGTCTGTCTCTGCTGCTGTTCCTCATCATCCTTGATAATAGAGATTCAAATCGATTCTGTAGCTGCAAGCTTACAGAACATTCCCTGGTTTCCCTACTTCTATGTGTGACATTCCTCCAGCTGTCTATCTCCTGTGTATGTGAAGTGACCTCCTTCACCCCAGCAACTGCCTCTGTATGTTTCCTGTCCAAGACCGTCCAGTCCGTTATGTTCAGAAGAACCTCCTGCTCACTAGGATGCTGAAGTGCAGACACCTGGGCCTCCAGCTGCCGGACTTTCTCTTCCAAGAGGGCTACCAACTTGCACTTGGTGCAGGTGAAGTTCACCACATCCCTCAGCAAGAAGACAAACATCCCACAAGTGTTGCAGGGGACTGCAGCAGGACCTCCAGTATCCATACTGAGAAGTTTTAAAGAGGCACTGAAACAAGACTGTGGTCTTCCCCTGCCAAACTTGGCCTTTGTCCCCAAGTTCTGTCACTGAGTTCAAGTCACTAGGCCTATAGTTATGTAGGTGGGGTACAGACTGCCCCTTTGGGGCGGCCTGCACATGCCCCTTTACTGCACGTATTGGAGCCAGGGCAGCCTCACCGGCAGTCCAGAGGCCCCAATCCAGCGCTTTTCGGGACCAGGGAGAAGCGGCAAAATGCCATTTCTACCTGGTCCCAAAAAGGGGTGTCCTTGCAGCTTCATGCCCCACGACACCCCGGGAGCCACAGCCAGGGGAGAAAGGGGCCTCTCAGCCCCTTTCCCCCTGGCATTGTTCCCGCAGCCATTTTGTGGCTGTGGGAATGAGGTGTGCCCTCAAAAGGAGCTCCGTTTTGGAGCTCTTTTGAAGCACCCTAAGCAGCCTGGGACGGCATGATGACATAACACACGTGCAGCAACATTTGGATGTGGCATGTGGGTGATGTAATCATGGCGGCCCCATGTGGACGGGAGGCCGCCATGATTACACCGCCGTCACATGCTAGGGTTAGGCCGCATGTGGGTGGAGCACCCCGAGGCAACCCTAGTACATGACGGGGACGTCACGTAAGGCCTGGTAGCTCCTGGCTACTAGTTCCTTCCAGAGGCAAGTCTCTGACTTCCTCTGAGGAAAAGTCCCCACTAGCCCCTTAAGGAAAAAAAAGGGAAAAGGGAAAAATTTAAAGAGCCCCCTTCCAACATTGTTCTCAGGTCAACTTCTCCTCTATTCTCCAAAACCTCCTTGTCTACATAAGAAAAATTAAAATTCTGCCAGCCTTCTGTAGAATTAGGGTTCTGGCTCCTCCCAGCAGTGACTCCCAGAATGCAATAGCTCAAAGTCTAAGTTTAGATCTCACCCAAACACATGGAGAAGAAAATCAGCCTTTTCCTCCTTGAAGGAATGCACAACCGCAATGCACAATGGACCCTATTCACTGACATGTGTTGTGCAATGTTGCTATTTTGCATGGAGATTGTGCAGTGTTCATATAGTATATCTCCGCATGTTGACACAAATGAATGTGGGGAGGTACATAGAAAATGCTATTTTCTGCACAGAGAGCAAATTTCTTGCACAGAATCCTGTTTTCTGCATAGAAATAATAATAATAATAATAATAATAATAATAATAAGTGTGTTTTCCCAAAATAATTCCTGAACTAGGAATAGTTCTTAAAAACTGCATAGAAAACAAAATTGTGAAACAATTCATTCTTCCCTAAGAGTATGATTTGGGGCCGGGGGGAGAGATTTACATCCCTACCAGAAAATCACTTCTGGTTGTTTTTTTGTTTTTTGTTTTTTGTTTTTTGTTTGTTTGTTTTTTGTTTGTTTTTTTTGTAAATGTATTGTCTTTACATGACACAAGAAATTCTCAGATCATTTCACATACAAAATACAAATTCATCACAGAGTTGACCAAATAGACTGATAGTTTTAGAAGAAAGTGAGCAGCTTTCGCTTCCAGTTCCCCCACAGGCTGCACACATGAACCCACACACACTGCAATCCCAAATAATCCATTTTCTTCTTCAATTCTTCTCAAAATGGTGACAGGACATGCCTAGCCTTTTGAGAAAAGGGACATTATGAGAGGAACTGCAGAGGAAAATAAAAATCATTTGGGCAGTATGGGGTTCTGGGATGATTGTTGGTTTGGCTGGTTGTGAGATTTTGAATGTTTTCATGCATTTGGGGAATTTTCTGCATGGTATAGGGGCAAAAATTATGGATCATTCATCTTCTTGAAGGAAGGAAGGAGTAAAAAATGTAAATAAAAATGTTAAGTTCTGAACAAAAATCACTGATGCCATATGCCCCAGACACGACAAAATGAAGGATTACACACCTGGTCTCTTTTGCTGTACTGCTTATGTCTCAAATGTTCATGTTAAACTTAAAAATAAAAGTGCCCTAGGCCATAGCAATCATTTTAAAAATATATGTACTAAGATACAGAAGTGTGGTGGGGGGAGTACTCTTCCAGTGAGAACTATAGCAATAAATCAACAGCAGGGAATGTAGGAAGCTTGACTTACAGCAAAGCTGATTCTGAGGATGCCTGTATATCACGAAAAGAAATTAGACTAATCTAATTAGCAAAGGCTAATGTGCCTCCATAAATGATTGGACATACCTTTGCAAAAGTCTGTAGCTCAGCTGCAGAGAAAAGTAATTTTCCACTACCAGAAAACCACTTAGCTCAGCTTTATCTATAGCCATCTTCCTTTTTCCTCCTTTCCTACCAAAAATAAAATGTATATGAAACTAATGTTAAGTCGAAGGCTTTCATGACCGGCATCCATATTTTTTTGTGGTTATTTCAGGTTGAATGCCTGAATTCTGGAAAAAATTATTTCCAATGTTTCAGCTGCATCTGTGGCTGGATCTTCAGAGAATGGTGGCATGGAAGTATGAGAGGTATATATACTGGGTGACCCTAGGTTGGAAGGAAGTGATTTACATGTTAATCTGTGTGTTGGTCTTTTGTTCAATGGCAAGGCCTTAGGGAGGGAGGATATGCAAGAGGGATTTCGTTAGTAATCCATTGCTTGAGGGGGAAACCTATGACCCTGGGTGGTGTTAATTTGCATGTACTCAGTCTTGGTGAGGCCTGAAAAACACCAAAATCCCCACAGACCATGGATTACTAATGAAATAGACACAAATCCCCCTCGCATATCCTCCCTCCCACCCTGCCATTCAACAACACACCAACACACTAGCACACAGATTAACATGTAAATCACTTCCTCCCAACCTAGGGTCACACAGTATATATACCCCTCACACTTTCATGACACCGTTCTCAGAAGATGCCAGCCACAGATGCTGGTGAAACATCAGGAATAAATTCTTCCAGAATACTGCCACCTAGCCCAAAGAAACTCCACAAAAAACTGTATGAAACGGAATTTAATATTGTGGACATAACTACCACCAACCACAACCCAAAGTCTATTTGCAAATTTGAGCTGGACAAAGAAATCAAAGGATAAAATTCTTAGTATATTGATTTAAAATGTAGGGTTACATTGCAAGAAAAATGAATCTACGTTTCTATAAGGTTGAACCATATAGTCAGTTAGAAAAGAAATGGCCCTGGATCTTATCCTGAGTGGTGCTCAGGTTCTGGAGGTAGATATAATTGTTGTCAAACTGCTCAAGGCCAATGACTGACTGAAGTGCTATCCAATTCAACTTATGTTTAAGTGGAAACTTTCCAGAAAGTCAGGAAGGTCACATTTGAAAAGAGAAAGAGAAGGATTAGTTAAAAGAAAGTTGAAAGCAAAAGCTGGAAGGGTCAATTTTTTGAGACATTTGGAGGTTATTTAATGCCACATTAATAAAAGGTTGGAAAATATATGCCACAAATCAGGAAAAAATACAGAAGACGCCAGCATGATTAATGAGCAGAGTCAAGGAAGCTAAAGATGGCAAGAAAGCTGCCTTTAAAACAGCAAATTAGATTTAGAGAATCCTATTTCAGTCATTGCTTCCATGCTTACAGTAAATTCATGGAGTATTAAATATGGATGTACCTACTGGCTGATCCTGAATGTCACATCACCCCACCAGCCTTGCCAACAGATCTCTGTACCATGTGTATGTTTTGCATATATTTTGGAACCCTGCATAACTGGAAATCCCAGTCCTTTACATATATATAATTACACACAAGTGAGTGCCCTTTTCATACCTTATGGCTAATGGGCATCCAAGGGTCAATGTGGCACAATTATGTCAGGGTAATGGACTAGCAGGTGCTGTCCCCATCACCTTTATGCTTTTACTCTATTTGTGGAAGCCATGAGTGAAAACGACCAAGTTGTTGGAAAATCATGTGTATTAGGCCATAATAATCCTAACTTTGACAGGATCTGAAATGATAGGATTTCACTTTCTATCAAATCCAGTAGTTGAGAATGCTGCAATTTTGGTCAAAAACATCTGGAGAGTATGTGTATTATAATGGTGAATATCTGGGAGTGTTCCAATTCAATAGCCTTCCAAATGTTGTTAGGGAAAGCATCAAGGAAGTGAAAGAACATTTGCTTTCACTGTCTAAATGTGGACCTTCTGGAGTATCTGGTTGGCCATGACAGTGATGACTCTGGCGGGTTACAAACCGCCAAAAAATACGTATGGAATACGTATTAGGGTTAGGAAGGGGTGGTGCTTCCGCACCCCCTAACCCTAGTACGTATTCCATACGTACAACATGGCGGCGCCCCTTCCACATGGGGGCCGCCATGTTTACGTCTTGGACACATAGCGTCCAGATGTGTCGTGGCGCTAATGATGTCGCGAGTGCGCTAATGGCACCTCGCGACGTCATTAGGGTGCCGCAGAAAGAAGCTCCATTTTGGAGCTTCTTTTTTGCTCCACAAGGGAGCCGCGCGGTGTGGCTGCGGCGGCTCCCTTACGGAGCAAACAGCGGCAGCAGCAGACCGCCTCAAAGCGGCAGTCTATAACCCGCCTAAGTGGTTCTTTGATCTGCACTAGCATGGCTATTATCCTCTTCTCAGCTATCATATCTCAGTTCTTTTTTTTTATAAAAAGTATATTTCGCTATCATGAAAAATTGTTTATTCAGATATTAGCTTGCTTAGATGAAATAACTAGCTTTATTCCATTGGGCCTATAATGAGGAAATTCTACATCAGTTGATGGCACTTCAAAACTTAAATGAGCACTATATGGAATCTTAATGCATAAAATTCCAAATGGTTCAAGGCACTCCAACCATCAGCATCTAGAATGTTCAGGTATCTTCCAGAAAAGACTGCCATTTTAATTTCCCAAAAGTGAATCTATGTTAGGAACCTGGAACATTTTTTAAAATACTGACTCATAACTGTGTGCCTATGCCATTTTATGGCCAGGACCATCACATATCAGAAGGCCTGGGATTGACTCTCTCTTTTTTGCAAACTTTTCCATCAAAACAGGATCTTACCTTTATAGAGGACAATAAATAGAAAGCAGAGCCAGCTGTCAAAATCAAACTTCAGAATGAATCTAAGTCATAAATTTGCAATTGCTTGCTTTCCTGTTTAAAATGTTTATATACTACCCAAGTGGTAAATGTCCTTATGATGACCTATAAAAAATAGGCCTAATTCCAATCATCAGTCCCAGCTAAAGTGGACTCAGTAAATTCGTTTATGAAAAATCTGTCAACATTTACCCAAATCCCATTGATGTAATGGGCCTACTCTTGTTGTGAGTAGAAAAAGATTGTGTATATGTGTATGTGTGTGTACATGAATATGCACACATATATGTAATTGCACACTTGTACAATAAAAACAAAAATCTAGAGATCCACTAGTGCTGCCAACCTCTTTCCAATAGTCTTCAAATAACCCTCTAACTTGTTGCCCAGTTGCTGCATGTGAGGATGCTTCCTGGCACATTTGGAGGTGAAACATTTGGAATTACTTTTTTCTGCCCTAATAGTCCATGAACCACATTGGCTTAGAATAACAGAATTATGCAGAATATTGGAACTGTTGGTTTCCTGCCTCAAACCCATGTTCCCAATATAAAGAAACCATTAGAATTATGATAGGACCAGAAACTAGTTTGCTGAGTCAAATTACTGCTGTCAGTGAGAGAATAACCTGACTGTCAAATGTTCAGTTTTGAGAATCTTACCTTAGAAATGGATTCTGTGCATTCAAAGAGTGATAGTGAAGTTCCATTTAATGCTTCCTTCTGTCTTGCAACCTTCAAGGCATTTGTTCTTTGTGCTTCCTCCCTAGCTCTAGTGAGGAGAAAATGTCTCAGTGTACTCCATTCAAAGTATGAATGAATTAATCCAAAAGGCATTCCCTTTATTTGTCTGTGTGAAGCAGAGCACCCAAGATCAGATAAGGGATATTAAATGGCCATCTGAGTCTGACAGCAAAGCACAACTCTGATAGAAGTCCCTGATGCTGCCATTGGTAATACACTATACTTACAGAATAGTAACATCAAGATGATGCCATGACCTATATTTCTTGCAAACCAATTTTCTTTCTTGTAGGGGATGGGGAGAGTCCAACTGCTTTTCGAGTTCCATTTCTGTCAGCTAGAGCATCACCTTATCACACATGTAGCTTTTGTTTTTCCTTCTCTCTATTTTCTCTTTCTATGAGTTCAAAGTATGAATGATCACCAATTTGTTTATGCCATGTGCAATAAGCACGGGAAGTGACTGAAACTACACCAGACTGAGGTTGCTCTGCAGTACCACCATCTTTCATGTTACTTTTCTTTTTTCTGTGTTCAGAAAAATAGCATCACCCCATATTAGAAAGAAAAAGACAGTCTCCCTTTTGAGTAATTGCAATTGATCCAGCTGTGATGGGTAATCAGATCTTCTGATGTCACCTGCAGTTGGAGTTAGCCTGTTCTGTGGGTCTCCTGACACTATTATAAGCACAGCTGAAACAGAGGAAGAACTAAACTGACTGGTCTATCACAAAATTGCTCATGAGGTTATGACTACCACCAAATGTAATCTGTGGGCAATCTTCAGTTGGCTAGTTCAAATTCCGGAGAAGGAGAGGGAAAGAACAGTGAGGGGAACTGACAGGAGAGACAAACAACCAAATATGGGAGAAAACAGACAGTGGGCAAATAGGGGCAGAGAATTCCTGTGGTACATTTTTATAGTATAGTAAAGTTATAAGAGAAAGTGTCAAAGAACTTGGATTCTTTGGATTACTGGTATTACAAGACTTGTTGTTGTGTGCCTTTGAGTTGTTTCTGACTTACAGGAACCCTAAGGCAACCTATCATGGGGTTTTCTTGGTAAGGGTTGTTCAGAAGAGTATCTATGGTAAAAAAAAAAAAAACTGGTTGGAAAAGGCATTACCTTTCATAGAGAACAAGCTATGACCTAGATCTCCCATATGGGACACTTGCCCACCCCCAAGCAAGTTTCTTTTCTAGTCCACATAAGCCAAAAGACAAGGGACAGCTATTCCATCTTCCCTTCCTTAACAGATTTTCTGTGGTGAGAAAAGGAAAGAAAAAGTGGTGGGGAGGCATGTGTTACCAATGGACAATGTTTTGAATGCTTAGTGTATAATTTTGTGTTTGAGTCAAGACTACTATACAATAATAAACAAAAAAATCCTTAAAATGGCCTTTTAAAAATTATTTTTATTAATTTCAACATTTATAATATTGCACATATTTACATTCTATATTCCATTTGACTTTCTTTATACACTACATGCCTGTTCTTCTCTTCTTTTTTTTTTTTACTTTCACCTTGGCTTCTTGTCAACTTCCTTTCCTCTATCTTCTGAAACAGGCTTTTCATCTTTGATTTTCAGCACCTCCTATTATTGGGTCTTATTTTTCAAAAATTGCAATATCCTTTACAAATCCATATTTCTATTTACTACTTTGCATTTTTATACATTTTTATGATAACAATGTGAAAATAAAACTCTAATCTCACATCTAATGCTTTTTTAAAATGGCTTTTTTGTGCCCCACCTTTGCTCAGTCCAGGTAAAGACCGCAGAACTAGAGCAAGTGTTTGCCTCTTTCTCTTTTAACAGAAATATGGCCTCAGGAAAATTGTTAAAATTACCTTCCCTTCTACCCCGAAACAGATGGAATCCAGACATTTTCCTCTAGATAAAATCTTGACCATTTTTTTAAAAAGAACATTTTCTGTTCATGATATTTTCCATAATGTGCACATCCACCTGGATCCCAACTGTGTTTAAGACTGAATGTAAGTTCACAGCCTGCTATCAGCAACACTGATGAACCTTTTCTTCTGCAGCAAGTTCTTAAAATAGTCTAGATATTACAGAAGAAGTAAAATTAGCTGTGAGCATTGGTTAAAGTAATGCAGTACTACTTGGGGAGGGGTGGTGAATAGGCATTGATTTTTGAAATATACTTGAATAACACTATAATGAGAGTGAAATGTTATTGAGTTTGGCTGCATCTTGTGGCTGCATTAAGAGAGGAAACAGGGCTGTCTGAGTTCAGTAGTTTCTGCGCTTGGGTTCAGCCCAGCTTGGTATTACATTGCTATGAAATTTCCCCACTGGCATTTGAGCAATTGAATTTGAGGAAATTAAATGGCAAGGCACATTATTGGCCACAGCATTCTATAACTACAGAAAATGGTTTGCTTTAACCAAATTGCTGAGACTTTTGAGTGAGTGAGAGCAATGCAGCCATTTGCATTGTTCTTCCGGTTTAAATCTGTCCCTGAGCAATCATGACTGGAAGCTATATTACCTATGACATGAATTTGGTTTTCATAATTCCTAAATGAGAACCTGTATAGCACTTGCTGGAATGAACCACTTTGGTTGTAGTCTTAAGAGATGTGAAGGAAAGACCGTAGTACTTCAGAGAGTACAGGCATATGAGAAATAGGACTGAGCTAAAATATGGTTGCATGTTCTGTCAACATTTTCTAGCCCTGAACGTTCTCATTTTTGGCTAATTTTCAGGATGCTTTTCCAGAGATTCTTCCCTCTCTTCATAAAGTGCACCTCAGCCTGAACAAACACATATTTAAGTACATATTAGTACGCAGCTAGTTAGTGACATGAAAAAAAAAGAACAGGAATCCTGTACCTTTAAAAGTGCATGGGAGTGAGACATTTCACCAGCTGTAGTTTGCATGACAAGCTATACCTGCTGCAATTCCTACTTCATAACTATTAAAGCCCTGTCCTCTTCCTCAGTCATGTGGCTACCTTAACACACACACATATGCAAGCATTAAGGCATTGGCAAGTGCATAATGCTACAACCTTATTGTGGATCCAATGTATCAGCAGTTTTTGTCTCAGAAATAACCATCTTCCTTGTAGCAATGATAGCCTTACACAAAGCCACTGTACAATGATATCATTGAGAACAAGGCTGCAGCTACACTGCAGAATTAAGACAGTTTGACAACAAACACTTTAGATATTTAGTACCAATCCCAGGATTCCCTTAGACAGAGCCATGACATCTCAACATGCATAGACATCTTGGAAAATGGCAACAGTGCATGAAGAACATTCTAGTTCTTCAAGAATTGCACAGATTTCCCCCTTCAGATTGCTACCGTTAACATGAACTGGGAATTGGTCATCATATGTGTACCATCACTTCATATAGATAAGGCAATAGTGGGGATAATGCAATTCTCCAAATGCTGTTGGTCTGCAATTTCCAGCAGCCCTGGCCAGCATAGCCAAAGTTTATGGATTCTGGGAGCTGCAGCATTTGAAAGGCTGATTCTGATTTCACTGATGTCCTTTCTTGTTTCCAGGCATGATTTATAGTGTGAGAAACACTGTAACATAAGAGTGAACTTAGAAACCACATACTTCCTATCCACCTTCTTGACAGTGAAGACAAAACCTGGCAGCTCTGCTTTCTGTACTACCAATATGTGAGATCCTACCAATATGTGAGATATTAGGTGGGCAGGTGTAAAACGACAGAATGGCTGAGCTTAGATACATTACATTTTGACCTAAAACTCCTAGAATCCTTCAGCCAGTATCTTCAGACTTCTCCAAGATCCACAATATCTCCTCAGTGGTGATTCTACTCCCATTACAAGACTCCCTTCTTACTGTCATTGGCTGCTGACACACTGCATAATCAATGCAGTTTGATATTGCTTTAACTACCATGGCTCCAATCTATAGAATTCTGGGGTTTGTAGTTTGTTGTCACACCAGAGCTCTCTGACAGAGTAAGCTAAGTCTCTTACAAAACTACAAATCCCAGAATCCTATAGCATTGAGCCATGACATGACAGTTAAAGTGGTTCCAAACTACACTAATCCTGCAGTCTAGATACAGCTGTTGTACTACTGTTTCAATGGCTATTTTGCTTTCCTTATTGACACTGTAAGCTACCTCAGTTTGTTAAAAATTAAATTTCCATCGTTTTGGTTTCCTCCTACAAAGCCCTAACTGGCCTGAGGCCAGAAAATCTGAAAGAACTCATCATCCCATATGGATTTGCCTGAAATCTGAATTGCAACTCTGTTGCATAACCCAGTACCCTGCAAGGCTAGATTGGTGAGCACTGGGGATTGTAAAGTAAAATAAGGGCTAGGGCTGCTGACCCGCCTTTCATGTTTGTCTGGAAGGGAGAATTTCAACAGGTGTTGTTTGTGTGAACTTGCTGAAATTTTTCTCTTCCACACAACTATTAAGGGGAGGGGAGTCCTCTTTCTTTCTTTTTCTTTTTTAACCTGGCAACCCTAGAACATGGGAAGACTTCTCTGTAGGTCCATCTGACTGTGGAACTCCTTCTGAAGGAAATCTGGTCTCTCTCCATCTCTTCTGAATTTCTAGCAGGCAGCAAAAGACTATGTTTTTTCACCTGGCCCTTGCTCCTTTAAACTAGGGGTGGCTGATCTGGCTGTCATTGGTTTTAAAATGATTTATAGGGAGTGGTTTTAACCTATTTTTAAGAGTTTTCATATATTTAAATTCTCCCCTCAGTTGTGCAATGCCTCAGGGGCCCTGGTGAGTTGGAAGGCCATAGATGAATGCAATTATTTAATTAATGAATTAAATCATCATCCTCATCATCAATAATAATGGGTCTAGGTTTTGTGAAACCTCTTGAATCACCCTGAAATTCCACTTTGTGTGCTGAAAGCATGGACCTAGATCCTTTTGGTGAGACCTAACTAGAGCAGACCTGTTGCAGCTATTGGTGAATTCTCAGTCAACACATAGATAAATCCCATTGATTAAGTAGGGTCTGCTGTAGTTGGGTCCAACAACAATAAGATTCAGGCCATGTTCTCCTTTGAAAAAAAACTTAATGTCTTGCCTAAAATCAGGAAATTCTAGAAGTACTGTACTTCCAAGTGAACATTTCCTAGTCTTAACACCAGGGGTGTAGCTACAATGAAGGTGTATCTAATTCCTAATAATTTGTTTCCCTCTCAGTTAAATTTCTAGGTAACTTAATAATATGTCAGCTGAGCATTCAGAAATACAGTTTAAGCATCCAAAGAAAAGAAGCAGGAGAAATTACCAAGGGAATGGAAGGCTCATCCCCACTCCTCCTACCAGCTGCATCCCAACTATCAATCAAACAGTGCTATAGTACAGTATGTATCTATTTTGCCTTTTCCTCTGTGAAAAACTGTTTGATGATGAAAAAAATGGTAGAATGATATGGAACAGTTACAAATGTAAGGAGGCCACAACTACTGGTCCCTACCCATTAAATTAAGCAGAGTGATTCATTCAATGAAAATCTCATCTGAAAGTCACCCCATGTTGCAGTTGCCAATGCTAATTCCCACTGTCTCCCAAAACAGAACAGGAAGGGGGGGTCTGCAAAAGTTTTAATGCCATCTGCTCCTCTGTGGCAAGAAAGTATTCTATCCATGAAAGCTCATGCTAAAATAAAAACCAGTTAATCTTTAAGGTGATGCCGCATTTCTTCCCACCTCCAAATGATGCAGGAGCAGTCTCCTAAGAGCCACAGGAGATTTATTTGTAGCAAAATTCTCTTTATGTTTCTACTGACATTGCTGCCACCACCCACACATTCTCACCAGAGCAGTACATGCATGATGAACTGCCAAAGAGTATATTTATTTGGAGAAAAATCAGACTTTGGGGAAGTTACTCTTTTGGATATCAACTCCAAAATCCCCCCAGCAGCATGGTAAAGCGCCATTCTAGCTGAGGGATTGTGAGAGTTATCACCCAAAAAGTAACACTTCTACACACTGAATTAAAAATGCATACTCACACATGAGGCCAAAACCCTTCTCTCTTGGTTATGGGACACAGCTGTCAAATTGACAGGCATCAAATATCCAGAATAATGGCCTAATCTTCTCCCTTTCCCTTTCCTCTTCCTTCCTTCTTTGCTTCCTTCTGCTTTATTTGACTTGTGGTGTCTAGCTAACCCCATCCAAACTTCATCTGTACCACAGAGTATCCTGCCATGAAGCAGTTCACGAAGATTCACCTTTTCAAAATGAAAACCAAGATATGGCATTCTGTCCCTCAATCAGCAAATGCTGTTTGAAGCTTTAAACTGCATATGCCAAGGGTGGCCCTAACCCTAGACAGACCAATAAAATAATAGGTACTTGTTTCCAGCATATGACAATTTATTCTGAAGTACTGCAGAAGGTTGTCACCCCTTGGAAAGTTAAACAGCAGTGCCAGACTAATTGGTAACTGATGCAGCTGAGCCCTGCAATGGATTGGTTAACCGTTGGGAGAACATAAAGAGAAGGGTGGGAACTGAACAACTGAACAACAACTGATGACATTTATCAGCCACCAACAATTACCAGAAGTTAACTCTGGGGCTATACAGACTTCCCCAAAGGAGAAATCTGCAGCTGCCCCTTTCCTGGGCGGTTCGGGGCTGCAGCAACCTCATGCCATGGCCCCAATCTGGACTTTGGAGGGTGCAAATGCGGCTCCTTTTTGCACCCTTCAAAGGGCACCATAGCTGCGGAGGCATGCCTCTATGGCACACCTTCAGCGCTGTGTCATTTGAATATAGCACCAGAGTAGCATCATGATGGTGCATGCTGTCTGAGCGTGGTGCGTGCAAATCATGGCACCCTGGGGGCAGAGTTAGGGCAAGCATTGTCCAGATGCTGCACCCTGACTCCGCCAACAGGCCAGCCTTTTGGACTGGTCTGTACAGGCCCTCTGATTATTTTTCTTGTCATAATCACAGTACAAGTTTAAAAAATTGCCTTTTTGATTGTGCCTATAACTGCTATGCAGATACTGGAAGAGTTACTTTTTCACCTGTAATTTCTAGAATTATCCAACCAGGACAGACACCAGCATCTACTGGTCTGCAACCCCAAAACATGAAATGGAAGAGTACACTTCTAAATCTGGTTTAAGACCAAACACCCTTTGTCCTATGATGGTCTTTAGACTGTACAACCAGGAACCCTTTCAAACAACAAACTTTTCTACAATCTGCCCAGCCCTAAGTATTATATCATAATCTCTAATCTATATAATTTTATAAAATGTACCTTTTCAGTACTACCAGTACTAATGACCTTCAACTTTATTTATTCCACTGAGTAAACTTCCACCAGTGTTTGTTTTACATTAGTTTTGTCAACATTAGCACCAGTCTTCATACATGCCCTGAATTTCTAAATCTGTCTAAATGGTTTGGCCTGTGTGCGTACGCACACACGTACTTCTGGGTATGCTTTAAGGTCATCAGCTATAATGCCTTCTATAGGATTACCTTTGTATAATACTGCTATGTGAAAAGATGGAAGAATATAAAGTTCTGACTGAGTCATTCAGTTGCCATCTGGGAGCAAATTAAGCAACAGCAAAAAGTTAGCTAAGCACCTCAGGAGCCAAGAGATGGATAAATTGCAGAGAAAGCTCCAAGAGGGAAAAGATACCAACCCTTTATAAATATACTAAGTTAGAAGCAGAAACAGAATCATGGCATAGGAAGGGTGGGGGTTGGAGGAATAAATAACATTTTATTGACTTATTTTTATGGTTGTTTATTTGTTCTTCCACCAAGCAGCTCAGGGAGATGTACCTAGTTCTTTCCTTCTCTCACTTTTATCCTCACAACAGCCCTAAAAGAGTGGGCTGTGTGGACTCAACTAATGCAATTTGACACCACTTTAACTGTCATGGCTTCATTTCATGGAATCTTGGGATATGTACTTTGTTGTGATACTAGAGCTCTTTGACAGAGCAAGCTAAATATCTCATAAAACTACAAATTCCAGAATTCTATAGCTTTGAGCGTGGCAGTTAAGGCAGTGTCAAATTGTATTAATTCTGCAGTGTAGATGCAGCCTAAGTGGGGGCTTGGACCTGTGTCTCCCCAGTCTCAGTCTCACATTGTGCTAGAGGTGTAGAGAATAATTGCAAATTGTCCCATCCTCATCAATGAAGGGTGTGTCAACACATTAACTGCTGTGAGATTTTTCACAATGAAGGACATTTTTTTGGAGGAAAAACATGTTTGCACATCACTATCATCACCACTCCCCTTTTGCATAAAAACAATGCCATAAAACCCCACCAAAAAAATCTTTGTTCATACTCTAGTTGGGACTAGCAATTTTATATAGGTATTGCACAAAGAAAGCAGTGTTCAGTACTCAGAATATTTATTCCACAAAACTTTGCACTGAAGGCACTTTTTTCAGATCGAAAAACTTTTCATATTTTGGGGAGCCAAATTAATTCTTCACAAAAATTCCCTCATATGTGAAAAGTCTTTGAAAATGTTGCAAAACTGTTCATATTCTCACCCAGTTTGGGAGGAGGGATGTTTGCAATTCTTCACTTTTGTGTGAGAGAACAAGGAAAGGGAAAGTTTATATCCCTACCTAAAACCAATGAGTTGAATAGATCTATTTAATAATGTAATTTTCCTAAGCATTGGCTTATCATTCACTAGTTGGTGCATTGGGTCTATTCTATGGAGACTATCACACAGGAAAAATCAGGGGATTAAAAAGGCATTTTCCTGGGAAAGTCATGTAATTGCGGTGAAGATTTTCAGACGACATTGCGATGTAAGAGGACTTATCCCAAGAAGAACCAGAAATGCTTCAGCAACCAAGCATTCATGGGATTTCCCTGTGAATGGTTTGTCGCTGGAGCATTCCTGTTTTTTCCTGGGATAACTTAGATTGCAACGTCATCTGAAAATCTTCACCACAATCGCGTGACTTTCTTGAGAAAATGCCTTTTTAACCCCTGATTTCCCTCCATGTGATAGTGTCCTATGTGAGACTAGCAATGGGAATTAGGTCTGTGTGGTTACTGTGCTGAAAGCCAGCATTGTATAATGGTCCGAGTGTTTGACTAAACTTGATAGATCAGGATTTGAATAACCTCAGAGACATGGAAATTCAGTGGGTGACCTTAGGCAATCATGTTCTCATTCTAAGAGGAAGGCAATGACAAATCTCCTCTGAAAAATCTTGCAAATAAAACCTTAAGACAGGTCCTCCATAACATGAAGGGACATAACAACATAAGAACAATTACATTCGGCCCAATGTTTTCACAGACTTGGAGTCCGTGTCCCTTGGAAATACACGAGGGGCAAATGGAGGGTGACATAATGGGGTGCATGCCCGAGGCACATGTGCGGTGGCGTGCGCAGGAGTGCACCACCATTGGTGTCAATAGGGACTCCAATATCACTGATTTTCCATTTTTGTGGGGGGTCTGAAATGGATCCCACATGAGAACAGACTGTATATGATATACCAGCTTTCAAACTGCATGCTTACTTTGAAATGTAGATAGCAATAGAAAGTGTTAGTTTTGTAAAGGTTGTCTAGCTTATTTACCTGCAGGTGGCTGTCTTTCCATTTCCATCTCTGGCAAACACACATCCCATTTCCCCATAAATATTATACCTCACAAATAGTACATAAAATTATTATATTGATCCTGTCTTATACAAGATAAAATACCAGCTACATCAGTCATACATACGACAAAGTGTAATTCCAGAAAAAGAAATACAGCACTAAATAATATAAGGGTTCTGTGTGAGTAATCACAAAAGAACTGGTTGAACGACATGTGCTTGCTCCTGATTTCATAGTAGTCTTTGCTCCAGATGTTCTACATCCAGTGGATTTCTCCAAAGATCAGAGCTCTTTCTGTACATTCTTCTTTAGTTCATTTTTTTGTTTGTTTAAAACAGTTTCAGCCCAATGCTTCATCTTCATCTTCTCATATGTTGTTTATTTATTTGATTACTATTCCACCTTTTGCCCAAATGGGACTCAAAGTGGCTTACAATAGATGTTAAAACAACTAAAATAGTATGGAATACAAATGTTTAAAAGGTGTTCAATCAACAATCCAATTAAAATGCTACTTTTACAACAATAACTTAAATCACAATTAAAAACACTTGAAATACATACGTACAGTAGTCACCCGGATTCGCAGACTTAGCATTCATGGTTTTGATTGTTAAGCCCATTGGTGTGCACTCCCCCCCCCCCCGGGCTTTTCTCCATGGAGGAATAAAAGTCCAGGAGGAAAGAAGCAGCCAGGAAAAGGGTGCTCCTCCTCCTCCTTCTCCTCCTCCTCCTCTTCCCCTCCTGTCCCTTTAGCCAGCTCTGGAAAGGGACCAAAGGATGGAGGGATGAGGATAAGCAGGCGTGCACCTGCTTATCCTCATCCCCTCACCCTCTGATCCCTTTAACTAACTCCCAGAGCCAGTTAAAGGTAGGGGAGGGCAGGGGAAGAGCTGGGGGAGCTCCCTCTGGCCCCTCCCATGCCTCGGATAGCTGTCCCAGGCATCAGAGGGGAGGGCTTACTTTATTCATGAATTTTTCATATTCACAGGGTTCCTGTTCCCCTAACCCCCATGAATCCAGAGGGACAACTGTATTTTTTAAAAAAACACTTAGTTTTATGGTCCTTTACCCTAATCGGTTAAGGCTAATAGTCTACTGAAACAGGAAGGTCTCTGAAGGGAGTTCCATAGCCTAGGACTGGTGGCCACGAGGATGGCTTTCTCCTGTGTCCTCACCTGATGAACCTGGAAGGTTGTGGGACAGAGAAAAAGCCCTCCCCTGGAGATCATAATACAATTTGTTTATACAGGGGACTCATTCCAGACTTCCCCGCGTAAAACCAATACTGCCTATGTTTAAATGAATGGGGCTTGTTCACGTGGTGGTGCAGTGGCGTGGCGGTCCATGCATGCCATGGGCATGCTCACCATTCATCCCTATGGGATGGACCGCCCCTTCCTCTCCGTGCGGCAGGCGCACTGTACTGAGACAGTATTATGGGAGATGAAAGCTTTCAGATAGTCTGGGCCTAAGCTGTTTAAGTCTTTATAGGCCAAAACCAGCTCTTTGAATTGTGCTCAGAAATGGACTAGCTGACAGTGAAGCTACCCTGTTTCCCCGAAAATAAGACATACCTATAAAATAAGCTGTAGCAGAATTTCTAAGCATTTGCACAATATAAGCCATACCCTGAAAATAAGACATAGTAAAAAGAGTCCTCTTTTACTCTGAATCAGGGTGAAAATGCCAGAGAATCTCCTGGGCACATGCACTGTGTGACAATGCAGGGGCAGCAGGAGGAGTGTTATTGGGCAAACAAGCCACTGACCTCTTCCTGCCCAGATATCCCAACACCCCACCACAACACTTTTATTTTCAGGTTCACATAGCTCAAGTGCATATTTGGACAACAATACCATCAGTAGAGTGCATCAATAGGATGACCATTGCCCCCAGAAGCTGTGGGAAAAGAGAGAGAAAGGTCTCGTGGAGAGTGTGTGTACAGTACTGCCGGTATTGGCCCATTGTGGGTAACAGCTGCACAGACAGCTTGTCCTTCCCATGGAAGGACCCACAGTAAGCCACGTTTTCCCGTCAGTATGGACATTGCCTAAGTTATAATCTAAGTATGTGTTATCATGGCCATATCTAGCTTGGCAAGCAAAGGGTGCAGCTGGCACACTAGTTTTAACGGTGCAAGGGCATTCCTGACTTCAGAAACCTGATCTTCCAGGTTCAGGGACACATCCAAGAGTACACTCAAGCTACAAATCTGAGATTTCAAGGTAGTATAATCCTGTCCAGCATGTGTTGAATCCCAGTTTCCTGAACTGCCTTCTGAGTACCCAGGAGCAATTCCTTTTTATCTTTATTAAGCATCACTTTGTTTGCCCTCATCAACTCCATTATCAACAACCGAAACTGGTTTAGTACTGAGACCAATGAGTTGGGTTCAGGTTCTGCTTTCTGTGAGCAAAAGGGCTGTGCTCACTGAAGGTGCCACTCCCAAATTTGGGAGTCAAACCATAGCCATTCTATTCAAATCACAGCCACCCCATTCTCCATGTAACATTTTTGGCCTGCAGAAGCTTCATGAGGAAGGAGGTTGAGGAAGCCTTCTTCCACCAGCCCAGCTATATGCACCTAAATGTGTATTCAATCCATTATTATTTTTTTAAAAAAAAAAGCAATTAAATCTAAATGTATATAAATGCTTTAGTACTCAATTCTTCTTTTACTGTATCCAGTTGAAGCATAATCCACCTTTATTCTTTTCTATAAGTGGCATTTACACTACACCCAGGTTGCCTAGTGGTGGTGTTGGTGTTGGTGTGCCTTCAAGTTGTTTTTGATTTATGGTGACCCATAAAGATGAACCCTCATGGGGTTTTCATATCAAGATTTGTTCAGAAGGGATTTGCTTTTGACTTCCTCTGAGGCTGAGAGAGTGTGACTTGCCGAAGGCCAACCAGTGGGTTTTGATGGGTGACTTGGGATTTGAACCCTGGTCTCCAGAGTCATAGTCCAATGTTCACACCACTACACCATGCTGGCTCTCTGTCTAATATATGCAACATCAATTCAGTGGAACATGGGACATGACTCATGAACTAAACAATGGTGCAAATAATTTCTTCTGTAAAAAAAAGCCAGCCCTATTACTTTAAGCCAGAGGTGGGAATCAGTGTCCTGAAAGCTACAAGCAGCTCTTAGGAGGGACAGTACAGCCCTCAGAATCTCACTGACCCCCAAGCACCCAGCACCTTCCCAAAAAAATCAGCCAACCCCCCCCCCCCCGCCACTTGAAACAGGCAGACTCTCCTGCACCCAAATGCCCTAAAAGTCAACCAGGAATGACGAAACATCACTTCTCATCAAAATGGTGGTCTCAACAATATAATGCAGCTCTCTGTGGAACTCTGGACTCCACAGCATGCCTAACCCTGCTTTAAACTTCAGTATTTTAACTGAAGCAGTTCTAAAATGCTAGGATCTAAAAGTGAAATATCTAACATTTTGTCCTTTTCTGTTCTCAGTTTGAATGCAATTACACACCTAGAACATCTGCTCTTTGTTTCTTATTTAGTCTTTGTAATGCTTGAATATATTAAATGTGTATGTCTGTCCTTGATGTAAAATTAAAATGCTTCTGACTGTTAATGCATTAGTATTAAATTCTTGTTTTATTGCATCTAACTGAAGCATAATCCACCTTTACTCTTTCCTTGCAAAGGTGACATTCACACTACAAGCCAAGTTGACTACTATATGGGAAGATAAATACAATGGGACATAACACATGAGCTCAGCTCAGATCACTTGCTTTGCACTTGCTTGGCCTACCTTATTTACACACACTTTTAAACTTTATCTCATAGATGGACTAGGCACAATATCTATAAGTAATTACTAGCTAAAGAAGAGCATGAAACCAACAAGGTCACACAAATAGTATGAAGTGCAATGCACTCTAACACTGAAATATGCTTTTTTAAAAAAACTTTGGTATCTCTGTTCTGCAGATAACATTTCCTCTGTACAGGATAGCCCATGCATATCAGGCTGATAGTAAATATATCACCACCTACTACAACATACTAGCTGATCATTTTTAAATGATGAGAAAGGAATTATACATTAATGATTTCCCTCTTGGGATCCAATCCTGCTATTTTAAGCAGAGATGCTCGGTTGTACTGTAATCGATAAATTTTTCCAAGCAAAAGTGGTTGGGATTAGGGTAATAGCTATCTTCCACATGCTAAGCTTTAGGGAGCATTATCAAGTTTGTAGGTGGATCTGTCTGTAATAGTTTTTTTATGAATTAGAAAAGAATACTTTCCCATACCCACCCCACTGATTGTTTTTAAGTTGCATATGAAATCTCTTGTGCCATTCTGCAACTATCTAATGATCAACAAGATCAGGTATACAGACAAAGGAACAGCATGCCGCAAGCACACCTATTTACTGAGTTCAAACAATTCTTTCATGACTGCAGAGATACATTAACATTGGTCATCAAACAAGCAGCAGGGGAGAATTTGTGTCATGTAAAATGTTGTGTAGACCAGCTCTCATTCTCAAACACAGCATCTTCTCCCAGTTTGAAGTAACCTTTCCGTGTCTAACTACCCCTGCAGTACACATAGATGAGCCAGTAAATGGACAAACACATCAAAGATCCTCAAAATGTCACAATTAACCTTTGGCTGTGGTTATTGTGCACATGAAATTATATATAACAGAACTATTGTTTATGCAAACGGACTATGGAAATTTAGAAATCTGGTCTAGAGACTTTTTCAATCCTTTAAAAAACAATAACACACACACACACACAGCTGGGCAGTGTGGTGTTTAACATGAAACACTTGTGTTAAGAACACAAGAACCCCTCTGGGTGAGATTGAAGGACTATCTGAGCTAACATCCTGCTTCACAGAGTGGCCAAACAGATGCCTCTGGGAAGCCCACAGCCTTCTATCTTTACTGCTGCCTTAATATTCAAAGGCTTGCATGATGCTTGATCAGTATACATCTAAAACACCCAGTTACATGGTTTCACTGCACCATCATTCTACTGACTGCCAACCAACCATGTATCTGCTAGTATGCTTGCCTGTTGTTCCATGGTGCAATGGAGAATATGCAGTACATATTTGTTTCTGCAGTCCCTCAAATAAAGTGGTACATTCAAGGCACTGGTGAGCAATTAGGCACAATGCAAAAATGTGCAACTCTGTCATTGGACTCCTGTTGGTTAATTCCAGTTAGAGCAGAACCCCTGAGGACTTTATCACACCAGGTTCGTAAAGCACGCAAATAGTGTTTGTGTAGGAAACACAAACATACTTGGGCAAGGACAGTAATTATCAAACAGCTTTTCAAAAGTGCAATGGTGCTGCTTCTGTCTTGACCTCTGCCTTCTGCACACTGGCCTCCATAGGCCGACCTCCCCACTCTACCTTACCCCCTTCCCAGCATGCATTTAAATCTGTACTTTTTTATTTTATTTTTTAGCACAATTGTATGAACATGGCAATCCAATAGATAGATAGATAGATAGATAGATAGATAGATAGATACCAGTAGAGGAGAAAAATAGACTACTTGGGAGCAGGGGGAGAGGTGGAGAGCAACATGTAACTGCCTCCATATCAGAACTACTGGAGGAGGAATTTATCACACATCAATCAAAGAGCAAAAGCAACAGGACTGGGAGGCACTGATGGGTTTTGCTCATCAATGAGAAACAGCACTCCAGTGACAGATTCACTATAGTTCAGCTTCTGGGCAGATACTGTATCATGTGATAATGGCTGCCATCCTGCTCTAATTCCATTTTTCAAGCCTCATGTGATAAAGCCCTTAACTGCTGAATGGTGAGTCAACATGTAGGTAAATTCACTTGATTCAGTAGTTCTAGTCTAGTTGAGACTAACAGGATTAAAGCTTTTAATGGCTTCTAATTCCATTGATAGTTCGCTTGGTATGAAAAAGATAGATAGGTCATACTAACAGTAACAACAACAACCAACAACATTAATGCAACCATGAACTGAATACATCTATTGCAAACAAAAAAGGGACTTATACATTTGTCCAACAGCTGATTTCCAGCCACTGTCTCTGATCCACTAAATGCAGCACATTTTTCCATACTTGTTATGTAATTAGCACATGCGTACTAAACACATTCCAGGCAGGACTATTCTGTACCCAAAATTGGTATATTGCAGACATACTCTGGAAGAGAATGACAATAATATCAGTCAAGGTGAGAAGCATCCCTCCTCTCCCAAACACATGTGAGATTTAAATGGTTCTTGTCACTTTTTGATACGATACAGGGCACAGATGGGCAAAGTCTTTTGCACCCCACAAACCCCTTGACCCATTCTTTCTCTGCTTTTTTTTCAAAAAAGATAAATTTCTAATTCTGGAAGACTACAGAAACAATTCAGTGTTTAAATACTGTATATATTCATGTATAAGTCTAGAAATTTTAGTCAAAAAATTGACCCAAAAAACCTAAGTTGACTACTCCACGGGTCAATGTACTATATTTTAACTCTTATAAAAGAAAGCAACCATCCCCAGGTGAAAGCCAAGAGTGCAATCTGACACCCTTCTATTCTCTCATCCATTAAGCCTTTAGTGTGTACACAAACTGAATTTTTGTAAGTGTTCGGCATTGTTTTCCTTTGTTTCATCCTTTAGATCCTTTGTTATATGACCATATGTTTTACCCTCAACTTATCCACGAGTCATATCAAAATCCATAATTTGGCCCCCAAAACCTGCCCTCAACTTATACATGACATCAACTTATTATTGAGTATAAATGGTACTACCCTGCACTCTTTAGCATTAACAATTAGCCATTAATATTTAGCATTAACAATGAGCCATTTATAAAAACCCAACATGGATAGTTGTGGTTTTTGACATTTTTAGCAGTCCATGTAACTTCTTGGGTACACCTAAGTTACCTACTCTTCATATAGGTTAATGCCTGGTTTTTATTCTTGCAAGAAGTGTGGAGTTAGTATCAGTAAAACAGACAACTCACCCAGACAGGGTAGACCTGACTTTTGCACTACAAACCTGAGTGTGTGGAAAGCCACTTTAAACCTCTGATCTGAAAATGTTCAATCACACAGTCTCCTGAGTCAGATATAAAACCAGTTTAACTTACACCAAACCAGATGTAAACTTCATCAGACCTATGCCACTTGTCTACAGCTTTTGCTATCTCATGTGCAACTCAACAACACATTATGTTTATTGATCTGAGTACATTCCTCCTCAACAATGCAGCACAGTGTATACCACTGTGCATTGTAAATGCTCAAGAAGAATCACTAAAAGGGGGAAAGAGGTCTCTGTGTCACCATTAAGAAAAAAGGAACGCATAAATTATGCAAAGCAATATGATTACTGCTTGGGTTTCCCTTTAGATAAGTAGGGCAGGATAAGGAAAGCCTTGAACACAGAGAACGCCTGCCATATATGTGTCAAGAGAGCCGTAGAACCTCAGGGTGAAATGCACACTGATCAAAGTAATCTACTCTGAAGGAAAGCAAAGCATTCATTCCAACCTTAATTCAATCTCAGTTAAAAAAATGCTAAACCCAGTTCTGACCATTAATTCTTCCACAAAAATCTAGCATCTTTCCCTCCAGGATCTTTTTTTTTAAAAAGCCTAACTAAAAATATTAAATTGTATCCAAGCCAGCCAATGCACAACTGGGATAATTACATTATTTTCCCCACAATTCCTTTGGGCAACAATCAAATTAATTTAATTTCAATTTCCTTCAAAGAAAAAAAAACACCCTTAGCTCTGGTGATAGGAATTTGTTCTCAGCATTCCACCATAGTGGTAAATGCATTATGATAAGCATTCCTTAAAACGTCAGTTCCTATAGCCTTTATCTTATAATGGGTACTTATATACTTACTTCAGAAAGAATCAAAGGAGTACTTGTGTCTTAAGCAGCTTAGAAAGTGGTTATGTTTTTTTTTTTAAAGATTTAAAAGGAAGGCACAAAACCTGTCTATTCAGAACTGTAACACAATAGAGAACCAGCACAGTGTAGTGATTAGAATTTCAGACCAGAAGGGACGGAAAGAGTAGTTGAAAATATCCAATATAATATCCAATTAAAAGTAAAATAAATGATTTTCTGAGTGTTGGGAAAAACTGGGCAAACAAGATTCTTTGCACTTTAGGACTTATTCTGCAGGAAACTTCATGTGTCTTATTGCCCAGAAAATGCGACTTTCCCAACAGAAAATAACATTTCTGTGCAGATAATCACATTTCTGCAAAGAAAATATTGTTTTCTGCACATAAAATATTTTCTGTGCCAAAAAAATCCCGTGTAACTTTTCTTTTTCTTTTCAGAGTCCTGAACTATGAATAGTGGCCTTCCGATATTGGAAAGGAAAATGGTTCAATAATTCATTTTTTCCAAGAATGAAAATTGCAGAGATTTGCATCCCCTTGTATTTGGGAGTTCATGTCCCTATGCAGATATCAAACTGATCGCCTTGGACCAGTCATACTCTTTCTGCCTGATCTACCTCACAGGGACATTGTGAGGCTGAAGTCTTGAAGAGAACTCATGCATGCTACCTTGGATAAAAGGAAGGATATAAATATAAATGAACAAATAAACAGCACATTGTCTATATCCTACATAATCATAATGTTCAAACTAAAGAGTAATAGAATCTTTCTATTTACAAAGTGTGATGATTCTTTAAGACAAACTGGGTGCAGCATTTAGTACATGTCTGGTTCTTACTTGCTTCATTTTTGTTTACCATGGGGAAGGGTTAGGCTGCTCTTGCTTGATACATGGCTCTTGGAGGGATTTATCCCACTCTTTTATCTCGTATAGGCTCAGATGAAAAGCTGCCAATAGCAATAGCAGTAACTTTCTTCCTAAAGCAAATTTCAGCTTTCAGGGGAGCAGGCTACAATTATAGTGAAAACAAAGTGTTAATTTTTTTTTCTCCCTTGATACTTTGTTTCTGATCCAGATTGGAAGCTTCTTCCCCATTGTTGTGAGAACAAAATTAAGAATGCAAGGTCCATTCATATACTTAAAGTCAGATCCAGTTTGGCCCTCAAAGATGCCCTAGGAGAAGCAGGGTGGTTTTCTGATTTATTTTGTTTGCTGGAATATCTCTGTCCTGGGACATAATACCCCACTGACAAACCCACAGAGAATCCTATAATATCAGGAAAACTTGCTTAGAGATGCAGCTTCTCAAGATTATGAAACTGAACTGTTTCTAAATCAAGAGACGTTAACTGAATAGTTATACCTTCTCCAAGATCATTGGGATTGTTGTATTCTACCACAATGAAACAAAAGCTCACATATCTATATATTTTGTTAGGTAAATTTCCATTGCCCTATTTTTTATATAGATTCATATGCACAGCCACAGAAAGAAAAGTTTAGGGAAGCATTCTGTCCTTCAAAATTGGCCGGCTAAGCATGGCAGGGGGGTGGGTGGTAGTCACCTGGCAGCATTGGTGGCATTTTTGTGTGTGATAGCACCTGTTTTCACCTGTTCAAGCCCATTCCCAGCCTGTGCCCAGATCAGGCAAAAAATGACATGTGATAATCTTCTTGGTCTCTAATTTAGTCACTGAATTTAGATTTGATTTGGACTTTGATTCTGTTTTCAAACCAAAGTGTGCCTGAATAATGTCAATACATAAGGAATTCATTAATATGCTTATTGTGCTTATTGTCCCCATTCTTGACCTCCACATAACCATTGTGCACAAATAACATCTATCTGACCAAAGGTAGCTCCCTAATCATGAATCAAAAGATCATTCTATGATACAGTCAGCCCTCCATGTATGCTCCAGATCAGTGGATTCATTCAACCGCAAAATAAAAAGGAGCAAATGCACAAGATGTGAGGCTGGAGAAAGACTGAGGATCTGTAAAATGGCAGGAATCCAAGTGTAGCGTTCAGTGCAAATCCACACCTTCTACTATTTCACAGATCCTCAGTATCACTCCAGCCTTGCATCTCATTCATTTACTAAATAATACAGTATATATAGCAGTTATTTACATAGCCTTTACATTGTATCAGATGTAAAATGTAATCTAGGGATTATTCAAACTAAGTATGAATTGGGTGTGTACATTTTTGTTTTTGTTTTTCACAAATTTTATTTTATATTTTATATTAGGGACTTGATCATCTGTGGAATTAAAATCCAAGCAGAGTCCTGCAAGCAATCCCTCATGGATACAGAGGGAGGACTCTAATTCACTTATGTATGCATACTTAGTTTAGACTTTCATGAAGAAGGATCAGGAGATTAAGCCAGCATGAACGCGCTCACACCAACCATGAGTTTAGTGAACATGTGAGGCAAGGAATATCAGATTCAACTATATAGTCATTCTAGACATTTTTGTACTGCTCTGGGTTTTGATCTAGTAATAATTCTTGCCCGCTAATATGAGGTTCACTAACACTGCACAGTTTTAACAGTTTGATACCACTTTAAGTGTTGTGACTCCATTTTATGGAGTCCTGGGATTTGAGGTGGGGAGAGTTAGGCCCTGTACAGACCGGCAAAAAGCATCGGCCTGTGGATGAGGTGAGGGCTGAGCATCTGCACGCTCAAAGCCCTACCGCCACCAACAGAGTGTCATTGTTGCACACGCTGGTCTACACAGGTGCACCATGATGATGTACCTCCAACGCAGCACCCAAACGGCACAGCTTGGAACAGGTGTCATCATGGTGCGCTGCCATGTCTATGACACCCCTTCCAGGGAGCAAGAAGAAGCCACTTTTGGAGGCTGCTGCAACTGGGGAGGGAAGGGGTGGTGTCCCGCCGCCCATATGTAAAGCCCCATAGTCATCTTCCTTGAACATTAGAACTCTCTGACAGAGAATTGTTAATATCCCCAGGAAATAAAAATCCCAGGACTCCATAGGCAGGAACCATAACAGCTGATATGGTGTCAAACCCTTATGAGTGTGATGATGTGCAACTATTGTTCTGTGCAAACAGTACCCACTTTTGTGGGATGATCCAGTGTCACATATTCCTGTAAACAGAGAGGATGAAGAAGTTGATTTCTGTAGCTGCTCTATATAAAAGTGTTTTAAATTGTTTTTAACCCTGTTTCTTTCTTTTCTGTGGTTTAGTAGGTTTTTAACTTTTGCAAAATGAGATTTCAGCTGAATTTTTGTTTTAAATAATTATAAGCCACTTTCGGTCCTTGGCTAGGAAAAAGGCAGGGAAACAAGCATGATAGTAATTCCTTTGACTGGCAGTAGACATTTTCTCCAAGTCCCCTTGAGAGGGCTCACTCACTGAAGACGATTTTCACCTGAAGCAGCCAGACATTAAAACTTTAGCTTCTGTGTGCATAATATGGTATGCTGCCACTGCATTTTCACTTCACAAGAGATTAAAATCTAGCACTCAATACACAATAACAACTTGAAAACATGTGAAGATGTTACTGAAATATCAAGTATAGGAGTTTGACTTTTACAAAAGTGTACAGCAGATTTAATCAATTTACCCAGGGAACAAAATCTATTTTACAATACAGTGATTTTACATTTGCATGGTTCTCACCTTCTTGATCACCAAAACCTTTCCTCTTGGATTCTTGAGAGGACAGAGAACTGGATGGAAGTTTGCAAAATGAATTTCAAAAGAGTTCTTCACATAGATAGGAATAATTAATTGAAAAAAAATAAAGGATACATGACACTTGGCTTTGCTGGGAAATCTCAAGCACAGTAATTGTCAAGTCAGAAACTGAACAATGAGTACCACATTCACACACAGGTTCTGGCAAAAGGATACTATGGGGTGGAGCAGATAGACAAAATAAAGCAGTTTCCACTTGCTTTGAAGGGGGGACGTTTAGATGACACACACCTTCAAAGTAGGCGGAAACCGGATTAAAGCCAAGCTCCGGGGTTAAAACCAGAGCAAAAAGAAGCTGGGATAATCTGTTTTAGCATGGAATATGTGCAGCTTCAACCCTGCATATAAATGCCCTGACGTAAGAGCAGTTCTGAAGGAGCAATACATCCTAACCATAACCCTAATACTGCATATGAACACCCCAGTGTGAGTGCAGAGATGTGGCAAAGCAAAGAATTGCAAGTGTGACAACTCCAATGGATGTAATTTTAGTATACAGAAACCAGACAGCCCAACGGGGGAACATGGGGTGAAGGGGGCAAGAATGTGCATTGCTAATGTATCACTTGCACACTGATCCTCCAATACCTTGTACGGGCAGAGCATTGCTCATGTGACTGTGTGACCAACCAAAGGTGTTACCATTCAATGGGATGGGGTCTAAGTGGGTGGTAAATTGGGGCTGCTGGTGATGTGTTTATGCAACAATGTGCATGCTTGGTGGGGAGGCAACAAAAAAAAATACCTAGCAGCTTGGCTTGATGCCATGCCATGCAGTTGGGCCATGCACATTTGGCCCACCTAGGGAGTGAGCCATGCAGGCAATAGGATTTTGACCCACTTTGGGAAAAAGCAGGATTGAGCTACTTTTTCCTACCCATCTATTCTGGGCCACTGTCTTCTTTGTAAAACATATAGGATAAATTTTACTTAACATTACTTGTCCATAATCAAATACACAGTCTAATGGAGGTGAAAGAGAGAGAAAATAAAATGGATACAGATTAGAGTGATGCAGGAACAAAGAGAGTATGGAAAAGTAAAGGAACAGGAAGTGTACTAACATGCAAAATAGCATTTATTTAGTATAATATGGGCATGCAAATGTTGCTAATGCTAATAGGCTTAACAGCAGACCATGTAAAAATACTTAAAGATTATGGTAGATCACAAACTAAATATGAATCAGCAGCTTAAAAAGCTAATGCCAAGATAGACTCAGCCACATAAACACACATTAGGCAAGTCACACTCTCTAAGCCTCAGAGGATGGCAATGGTACCACTATCACCCCTGAAGAAACTTGGCAAGAAAACCCTATGATATGTTCACCTTAGAGTTGCCATGAGTCGCAAACAGTATGAAGGGATACAACAACAACATTCTAGGCTGTATCAGCAGAAGTCTAATATGTAGATAACAAGATGGTATTCCTCCATTTCACTCTGGAGAAACCTCATTTGTGTCCAGTTATGAAACCATGGGTTAAAGCTGAGACCTACAAACTGTTATATGTCCAGAAGACTATAGCCTTGTTCAGACATTATTCACCATGCCCTCTTTGAGGTCAGGAGAGAACCTAATCCCACATCTACTGTCATTGCCTTCCTCACATGGAAGCCAATGAGTCAAAGGGGGAGAAGTTGTTGTTATCATGGAGGCTTTTTTACATAAGCAAGATACAGTGTTTCAGTGAGGAAAGCAATGAGGAAGGGAGTGGGGCTGAGCCTGCTCTCACAATCAAGAAAATATGGCATATCATGCCTGAACAAGCCTTATGTACTATGAGAAAAGTTTGAAGGAGGTTGGCTTGTCTAGTCCAGAGAAGAGACAAATAAAAGGCAATATGGCAACCATCTTCAGCTATCTGAATGTTGTCACACAAATGTTAGAAAGTATTGGTCTTGTGCTGCTCCAGGAAGAAGGACACAAGGTAATTGTATTAATCTTGCCCTACTTTCTCCCCAAATGCTGTTCTATTCAGCTAACACTGAACACTGCCACACAACTCTATTGCCCAATGTTACCCAAGTGGTCTGGCTTGCAATGCACTGACACTATTCCATATGAAAATTGGGTGATTTTAGCCCAATATTTTTCTCAATTCATTTTCTAGGTAGTCAGTATGCCAGAACTGAAGAGGGCTTTTGGTTTCAGGAGGCCTTTCTTTATAGAGAAAGATGAGTTCCTACTGCTCACGCTGAACAACAGCCATAATGTACATATGGCAGCTACAGTGGAGCTGGCTCCATCTTTCCTAGAACCATCGTTTGGTTAGCTGCCATATTTCCATATGGAAAAAAATATACCTGTTATCCACTATTTAGGAACATGAGTGCTACTTTTTACCAGACTAGACCACCTGCACATCTGGACCAGTTTTTTCTACTTTGGCTGGCAGTAGCTCTGCAAGATCTGCAGGAGAGTCTTTCACATCAACAGTTGCCTGACCTTTTTCACCAAGGATTCAAAGTATGTGCCCTACCACTCAGCTTCTATACATATTAGCTCTACCTAAGTAGTGTCGTTATTTAACTATTGCAAAAAGTAGATAAAGCAACTTAATGAGGACTAATCATTGTCATAATCATTGACTGACTGGACATGTTTAAACATCGTGCCAAGCCAGAATAACCAAGAATGCACCCACTGTGTCAGAAATCTCTTCAAAATAGTTTTCCTTCTTGAAGATTACAAGTCAGAGTTGAAAAACACAAATGACATTTCTTTACAATTTGAAAACTACCAAGACACATCTTCTGTGTTAGCTATCAATGGGAATTTGCTGGTGACTGTGGTTAAAAGGTCTAGTGCTTATGGACTAGCCTTAAGCATCAATCAAAGGGTTAAAAGGCTGACATGCAAGCAGAGAAGCTTTGCATCTGGACTGTCTTCCTTTGCCTTTTAAGAATGAAACCATGGATTTGGTGTCAAACAACTGTCATACATATTGCCAGCCTCCTCACTGACTGAATTGAATTTGATGTCTCAGTGCAATCATGTACAATTTAAAAATAAGAGGATATTTCAGAACAAGCCCTAATATTGAAGAAATTGCCATCTCAGTAATCCCTCAGGAATATCTCCTTCCTTTCATCCTGGCTTCTCTTTTGTATTTATTGTTATTTAGCCCTTTTTACATCATTGAAGGAAATGGTAGCAAACAGTTCATCTAAGAGTAATGTTTAGAACGCGCCCACTTTTCCTAGCAAATGAATACGGAAACTGCATCTGCACTCAGGCAAACACACACAGCCAAGGAGTTTATGGCAATGCAATCTTTCTTTTTTAAAGCAGAATGACCTGTTGCCAAAAATTATATTCTGGAATGGATGTCTTCTTTGCACTCTGCAAACACTGCATTTACCTCTGGCATAAATATCTGCAAGAAGCTTAAATGCAAACAAAATATAATTTAGCCTAGATTGTTTAAATCCAATGTTATTATTTTCCAGAGAATTACCTAAGTCTATTGAAGATGAAGCATCAGAGGGTTATTTGCTCTGAGAACCTTTTAATATGGCTGTATTGTAATGCTGCAGTGCCAGAATCTCTGTGGTAATAAGGAGAAATTTTGCTCTGAAGCACAACTACATTCTCATTGAATATTGTCTTTATTTAACAAGATCAGTAAAAATGACTGTCTTCAGCAGATATAGAACTGTAGCCTTCCATCCCATGGTGCTGCAATATTTTAAATATTACAAATGCATACCAGCCAGCTACATAATGCAAGCAAAAGGGAACATTACAAAAAAAAAGATGTTTAATGACAGACAAGAAAATGGGTTTGGTGGTTTTGGTTTCATTCTCTCTATTTTACTTTAAAAAGTATTGGAAAAATGTGTTTTACTGAGCCCAGAAAGATGATTAACCCTTCAAGAGCTTCTATAGTTGCAGTGCTGCACTTTGATGTTTGTTAGAAGAGCCGCAGAATACAATCTTTAATAGCTGGGTCTATAGTATACTACATCACCAGTCAAATCCCCATATAGCCATACATAATTATTTTCTTACAAGCTTATGTTTAATTGGCCACTAGTCTAATTGATTAATCCCTGACATTTGGAGACACATTGAGAAGCAGTGTGAAGGGCAGCAAAATATTTATTTAGGCACCAATGTTAAAACTGATGGGAAACACTTACTACCACACATATGTATAAGAAAATGAGATGGAAGAGGAGAGAGCCCAAGAATGTTAAACTAGGAAGTCAAAAACTCTATAGGTTTGTCTGTTTCATTTCTGGAAGGGCAACCAGTATTTTAAATCACATTGCTTTGGCTCAGACATGCAGGAGTTAAATGATTTTAAGCTTGAATGGGGAAAGGATCTTGCCAGACACACACTGAATTCACATTTCCACATTTGCATAATAAAATGTACCTTTCCTTGTGTTTTAGCCCTTGTGGCAAAGACAGAGGAGAAATGCATGCTGCTAGATTCCTATTCCTTCCCTGGAATCTCTGCCTTTGCGTATAACTTACACCAGTCACATACAGTGAGGCTGACAGCAGCCAGTTTCTGATAGTGGTGGGAGTGAAAAGGCAAAACTTCCAACTCAAATTCAGGACTGCTTGTGTAATTCCACTGCATCCCACCATCTCTACCACTGTAAAAACTGAAAAGTTAAGAGAAACCATCACCCAGTTGTCAGATCCTACATGGTGCAGTAGGAAATCCTTACTGTTTAAGGCATTTCCTGGGGGCAGGAGGAGGTTTCCCCTCCATCCCTTCACCAGCAATAGAGGAACCTTGATCCTCTCCAAAATGCCAAATATGATCATCCTCATGAGAATAAGCTTTGCCAAGAACAGGTATAAGACATTAGTTGAAAAAGAGGGTGTGCACATTTACCCATATCTTAAAAAGAAGACCCCAGACATTAGCATGACATTTAACTAAAACAACTGCAACAGATCCAGAATCATCTTTTCTACTCCTTCACCCCCTTCCCTGATGTTCAGTACATTCTGGAAACAAAATCTCTTCTCCTACCTTCAGACAGGTTTGTTTCTTCATCAGCCCCCTACTCATCCTCTTGTTGCAGGGGGAAGTGTTTCCCCCCCCTCTTTTGTTCCTAAATCAATATGCACAGTTATTTTCTTCTGGGGGGTAACCCCTGCATGTGTATCTGTCAGCACTCTGTCAGCAGCAGATTCAGTAGATCCTCAGAGAGAAGCACTCAGAAATGGGTATCCTCCTAGTGAGAAAATCCTCAGCAGTTTCAGTTCAGTAAGAGCATCTCCTTCTCAGCAGCAGAAATAGCAGTAGCAGCAGCAGCAAAGGCAGTGCTTCTGGTACTCTGCAGGCCACATCGTTCATACCTTATACATCACTACCACATTCTTTGTAATAGGAGAGCATAATACAGCATTTCATTGCCTACTGCCCCTGAGCTTTTGCCAGGCAGTTGCATTTCTGCATCTGAACATTCTTAATCATCCCTGCGGTCTCCATCTCATCAGCAGGCTATTTGTGTCTCAGCAGGAGCAGCAAAACAAGCATCTTATCACCTGGAGGTTAGACTCTCCCTGTTCATTAGGTTCCCCCCCCCCCCTTTCCTCCATTTTCACAAAAAGAAAATAAATTTCAAAAAGAGAAAGAAAGATCATTGACAGGAATATGAGTGGAAAGGCTAGGGGGTGTGTCTGATAGAGCAGCTTTTTAAAGAAATTAGTATCTGTGGCATCGTTCTCTTCCCAGAAAAACCAAAGGGAAATGCCTCTGCAGGTGCATTAAAAATATGTTTATTGTGCCCTGCATTTTACAACTAATTCTTTGGTACATATTTCAACATAGTCAGTTTGAAAGGCCACACTGGACAAGTAATGCCATTCACATAATTTGCCATTTCCCCAGCACTTCCATCTCTGCAACATGGAAATCACACCTGGCCCTGATTTAGCTTAGGACTGCAACAGGTTCCAAAGTGGATCAGTCCTCCATGTTTCTGGTTTACTTTTAAGAAACCAGGCACACAATTACTAGTTATGTGTGTGGTGTTGCAACTAGTTTGAACCTCAATGCTGGAGGCCAGGGGCTAAAGATGGTTGTGTATGAAAATAGCCCAAAATTGTTTGGGATCAATAAGAATGCTTCTGTGCAACTGTATGCTTTCTCCTCCTCCTCTTACATATATTTGGTCTGGACTTATGATGTTTGCTTACTTGGTGTGTGTGTTTAGGCTTGACTTACCACCTATTGTGGGCCCAGTGACATCCTAGCCACTGGTGTCATCCAGAGCCGGGGGTGGGGTTCCGTTGGGCCACCCTATCCTACTCCTCATGAGATGGGGAAGGGCCCAACTGGTTCTCACTCTTCTTTTGGGGTGCCATCCAGTGTGGACCACCACCCCCCCCCCCCCACACACACACACACACACACTAGTGACACCACTGTGTGGGCCATTATGTATAAGCTGGGTTATGAATCTAAATGGTGAAGAGCAAAAATCAGTCAAAGCCAAACAGGTTTGAAGCTAGGTTGCTGTCTTTCATGTCAGGATTTTTAACACCTATCAGTACTTCCAACTGTACTTGCTGCCTAAGGTGCTGCTTTGACTAAAATATCAGAAAGAGAAACATCAGTATCTTCAAATACAGTCCATCACTCCAGTCATGTAGCTCTAATGCCTCATCTATTTGATGCTCTTCAATGTTGTATCTCAGAATACAGAGGTTGGGGAGATGGATCAAACAAGAAACAAAATGGCAGCAAAATGAAACATTATGTCCTCTCATCTCTTTCTGCTCTCCCCCCCCCCCCATCCCCATCCCCAGCTTCAGCTTCAGACAGAGCATTAATGTGGAGAGAAAATGCTCCTTATTTCTCAGCCTGTAAAAAGCATTAGACCACATGGTTTTTTTTAAACTCCCTTCCTAGGGAGGCCAAGAAGGATGCTCTCATTCCATCAACAACTGAAAGTATTCTTGTGCCACCAGGCTTGTAGAAACTGAATGGGATGAACAAAAGTGTCCACAAAAGTGTAAAAATGATGTTGTGTACTGAATTGTTCTCTGCAGAATAATTCCTTGGTAACATGTGAATAATTCCTCATTCAACTGTACAATATTAATTCTGCACTTATAATTCTCTTTATAGTGTATGAAGAAATCTTTAATACTGCTTGGCAGAATGATACAATTGTTTGGTTCCCCACATGCATTTTCTTTCTAATCTGAAATACAGAATTGCTGAAATTCAGTGTTTGTGGTTCTCCACGAGTAAAGACATGCAATTGTTATCTGGTGGCTTCCAGTCACAAGTGTGATGAATCCACTCTGGTTTTTAAAGGAGCTAGCCAAAGTACAGTACTGAATTCTATCACCTACACTCCTTTACAGTCTAAAATAAAACCCAGAGTAGATTCACTGCAGTCTTGACATGGAAGGCACTAGGAATGTAAATCCTGAACTGTTTTGTCCTTTCATGCAAAGACAAATAATTATAGTAGTTTCCTCTTTGCTTTAAAGGAAAATAAATATTCCTTTTCAGCATTCTCTCACTGTTTGTGAAATATTATTCTGACAAGGAAAGCTTGTGTTTTTAGTTTGCCTTCCTCATATTCTGAGAAAGAAACACGCTTTCTGTGCAGAAAACAATTTTGAGAGGCAAAACAATGTATTTTTTCTCTGCAGGATAATTCCTCTGCAAAATTGCATAATATTCTTGCTGGTATTTTTTTTCTTCTTCACCATCAGGTTGCCCAACTATTGGGAAACCCATTTTTCAATCTGGAAATGAATAGTTACAAATTTCATTTCCATCACTAAAAGCCACTGGTCACTACTGAATAGTTCTATTTCGGACAAAGTACAGAGTGGAAAATGCAAAACACTACAACAGCATTGCTTCCAGAACTGCTAAGTCTTGGTCAAGCACTGAAAGAGATGTAATTGTTCTTTTTCATCTTATGGCACTTCCAGATGGATAAATTCTATCCCTGGGAAAGAAAATAGGATATATACCCAAAGATTAATACAATAAATTTGGTTCTTTCAGATACAAAAAAGCCACATACTGAGCCTTTTGTGACATACCAGGAATAGGTGTCAAGATCCAAAATAATAACTGTTTTTCAAAAATGCTGAATTCATGTTAATTCATAACTTCTTTCCCATCCAGAAAAAATTATACAGTTTAGATGTTTTTCCCAGAGCTCCAACATCTGTGCTTCTCCAACACTTTCTACAAAAGTTTTTTGTGGGTTTTTCGGGCTATGTGGCCATGTTCTAGAAGAGTTTATTCCTGACATTTTGCCAGCATCTATGGCTGGCATCTTCAGAGAATGCTAACCTGAAAGAGAGTGGGGGTATGTGTGTGGGGGGTACACACACACACACACACACACACACACACACACACTGTGTGACCCTGGGTGAAGAGGAGTGATTCTCATGCTAATCTTTACTTTTGTATATTTTATCGTTATGTAACCCGGCTTGATCTCCAAGGAAAGGTGGGATATAAGTAAACGATTTATTATTATTATTATTATTATTATTATTATTATTATTATTATTATTATT
>NC_056525.1:86211660-86266602 GCF_019175285.1 Sceloporus undulatus
TCTACAAAACATCAGCAGGAAGAGATATGACCAAAAGTGGATGACATTCGGTATTGGACTTATGGATTTGTAACCTGGAATTATGAATTGTAACTTGTCCATATTCAGTAAGACTACATGGTCATGACCATGACATTATTGCTATGATCATAGATGCCCTCTCCACAAGCCTACCTTAACAGCCAGCAGCTGCACTGAACGAAGGTCTGTTCAGTTGCTTACCACAAGCAAGGCTGTGATCATCGACAGGACTGTCACAATTCTATCACAGCATCACTTGGAATGGAAACTTCATCCCCTTTGTAACCCAACCAGTGGCTGAACAGACCTCCTTCATTCAGTTTGGCTGCTGGCTTTTAATGTGGGCTGGAAGGATGTTTCAGATATTACTTGGGGGGGAGGCATGGAAGAGGTGAGGAGATGTCCTTTCCGGACGCCTCTAACCCTAGTACATGCTGAGCACGTACAAAATGGCGGTGCCCTATACACATTGGCACCGCCATTTTGACATTGCGGATGCTTAGCGGATGCACGTCATGGCACAGAAATGACGCCGCAAGTGTGTCATTGGTGCCTTGCGGCATCATTTCCGCACCACAAAAAGAAGCCACTTTTTGCAGCTTCTTTTTGCAGTGCCAGAGAACCGCCTAGTTTGTCTGCTGTGGTTCCCTGGTGCAGCGAACACGGGCGCTGGCAGAGCACCCTTTTTGGGCGCTCTGTAAAGCACTTTAGTTACTCATTAGTAACAAAGTAGACAATGTGGAATATTTTCCCATGATAAATCTATAATAACTTTATTATGGCCATTTGGCCAGCACACATGATAAATCTATAATTAAACTCAAGGACTGCTAACATTAGAAACTTTCCCCTTATGTTAGCAGTCCCTGCGTGCACAAATAAGTCAACCCAATTTTGGCAGATATGCTTACCTATTGTAGCTCGAGGCACCATATCCCATGTTATATTCGGAGAGCCTCCAGTCGTCTGGAGCACCTTTGTAGGTTATAGGGTGAAGGTAGAAATAGAATTAACCTAGAAATAAGACACACGTGATTTTCCTGATGAAAATCATTTTCTCCTAAGGAAGAGCCCCTGCTGGCTATGACAAAGGATGTTTTTCTCCCATGGTTTAATTTCTCTTTCATTTTTTTCTAAAAGTTTGGATCAACCTCAGTATACATTTTCACCTTATCTTCAACAAACCTTTGTTTTCCCTTACTTCTAAAATCCTTTTTATAATTGAAAACTTAAAGTCTCCCTCATGCTTATTTTTTCTGGGTGGAAATAAACACCATATCCTGTTTTTCATCCTTTATTCGTTCAGCTGGACAACAACAGAATACAGTGAGGACATGTCATAAATCAAACTGTCATGCTATAATGTTTCAGTACATGTAAAGCAGATGTGGCCTCTAAATATGTGCAGGGAAGCCTTCTGTATTCTTCCATAAACTGAACTTTCAGCAGTATGGAGCAGGTCCATTCCATGTTCTACCAAAATATATTGAATTAGAACCGCACTCTAACACTTTAACTTGACATGAAGTACACTGTGAATGTTTCCATGGACAAAAAGAAAAAGAAAATACTTTTATGAATGACACTGTTTAGAGTTAACTTATGCTAGTGCTTTGTGATTATGCTTTGTCTATAATATTAATAAAATGAACATGAGTTAACAAAAAATTGTTAACATAGGCAGCTGCCACACTGCAGAATTAGTACAGTTTGACACTGCCTTACCTATCATGGCTCCATCCTACTGGGATTTGTAGTTTGTTGTGGCACCAGAACTCTCTGACAGAGAAGGCTAAACATCTCACAAAACTACAAATCCCCCAAATCCATAGCATTGAGCCATGATAGTTAAAGCAGTGTCAAACTGCATTAATTCTGCAGTATAGGTGCAGCCTAAACTGCAGATCCAATGGCTTGGTGTAAAGAAATTAAGTACTATCACCTCATTATATTATTATTTTTATGGATCATTTATTCAAGTAACTGCTCACACTTCAAGAAGATTCCCTATAATTAGCACATTCAACAGAGCCCTGGATCCAAAACTGATGTGGATGAGACTATAGGCTTTTACTAACTGCATTACTCTTTGTCTCTATACACAGAACCCATAAAACATGTCATAAATCCCTTTTCACCTAAATTTAAACCAGAAAATGAACGCATATTTGGTTACTTTTTAACTCCCAAAGTGGGAGAAAGGGACAAAGATATCCAATCAAGTCTGGTTTAAAAGGATGGTCTCAGGATATATTTTTGAAAGAGAAGTTATTCCATAAATTAGCCCAATGTATTTTGACCAGGAAGTATTTGCATAGTATGTTTAAGGGAAAAGCTACAAGTTGCCAGTAAGAAGACATGGAGAAACTCATTTCTGACATCCCTACAAGTTGCTTTCCATGAAGAAGCAATCTAGTAATTCCCAGACAAAATGAATTGGATGAATTTGAGGAATAAAACCTTTTAGAAAAGCCCAAATACAGTACTGAAATTGAGTCTCACCCCCATATAAGCCCGCCTGGTTGTAAAGGATGAAGCAGGGTTGGAAATTTACTGGTACAGGCAACAGTGAAGAATGCTGGGAGCTGCAGGCCAACAACATCAGGAATGTCATATGATTCCAACCCCTGGTCTAAATGTACAGACAGTTCAAGGGTGAAATATTGCATTAGATACTTCTTTGTAGTATAACCTCAGTTACCTGATACTGAATTTATGCTCTGGCTTTGTTTCTCACAAGGAACAAAGGATAAATAAAACTGTCAAGTACCTTATTGATTACTAGTGATTAAGGCATACTTTTCTTGCCCTTCTTGTCTCTTGGCTTTTCCATTCAAGTTTTTCTTTGATGAGGGATACTTTGGTTTAAGATACAGGGAATATTCTAGAGCTATCAACAAGATCATTGAAATTTGTGTGACTTCTCTTAGATTCATGAAATTAATTATAAAATAAAATCTGAATCCATTGTTTGCTTTTCTTGTTTACTAATATCACCAGCCATTGTGACAGGCCAAATACATCTGTAAGAGGTCTGCACCATTATGCCCAATTGTTCTGTCCAACTTTTTGAGTCACATAAGACTATTCTCTTTACACAATATTACAGGTCATTCAATACAGTTTATCTACCCAAATGCATAAATAAGGCTGTTACAATTAACATATAATAATGAAAATCTAGTTGACCTGGATGAAAGAGGGGCATTGCCATTTTATTTTAAGCAGAGCATGGAAATAACTAGTAAACTAACTTAGGCACATTACAGACCGCCTGAAAGCGGCGGTTTGCTGCTGCCTCCATTTCCGCCACCAGGAAGCTGCAGCCTCCAAAAAGGGAGGCTTCCTGGCGGTGGTAAAAGAAGCCGCAAAAAGCGGCTTCTTTTCATGCCGTGCTTGCGATGCATGAGTGTGCAAATGGCACAGTCGTGACATCGCAAGGCAAGGGCAACGTGCCAGACGCTAAGCGTCCAGCACGTAAAAATGGTGGTGCCCGTGTGTAGAGGGCGCCACCATTTTTATGCCCTCATCACATGCTAGGGGTGAGGCCAGTATGGACACTAGGTCCTCGGCCAACCCCTAGCACATGACGGGGGCAGCGCAAAGGCCCAGGCGGAACGGGCCCAAGTAAACTATCATTAGGACTTTCTATCACTATGGCTCGACTCACCAGATGAGCTCTACCTTTGAGCCAATACTTTAACAAGTTCATTGATTTTAGAATGTCAGATTTTGTTACAGTGGGTGTCTCTTCTTCCAGTAGGTTCAGTAAAACAGGAAAGTCTAAGGAAAGGGAGAATTGGGATTTGAAAGGCATCACATGGCTCTATTGCTGGGCAGGCTACCCCACTTGCTGCATCATTACTGTCTTGAACAATGAGATACAGAAAATTTTGGAAACAGAAAAATAATATCTAGGAAACAATCAAAGAACAGGGATTGGAAACCACTTGAATAAGCAGGGAAAGTAGCACAGGGGGAGGGGCGAGTCCCAATATGAAATGAAATAGGGTGGAAACTGGTTGCTTGGTTAGCCCTCAAGCTACACTGCTTACTCCCACAGGGGAGAATGGATAATTTAAACATTTTCCTTCCTCCTGTGGGAGCATCTTCAAAAACTTCAGTTTTCAAAGATATTATCACACTGGGAGGGGGAGTATTTTCTGACTCTGCTCCACTATGTCATTACAGCACCAATCAGGTGGGAAAGCCTCACTCAGCTTCTTCCTTTCTTCTTATGTTGGTGGGAGGATTCCAGTCAATAATCACCAATGGCTATAATCTTTGCAGTCCACACATGGCCTCCGTGTTCCTTCCCACAAGACAATGTAGCAAGAGAAGCTGAGTGAGGATCACCAATCATCTTCATGATGTTACATCAAGAAGGTGCAGGATAAGTTGAGCAAGAATCATTGATGTCTGTAGACTTTGACAATTCTCACTGGGCTTCCTTCCTAGAACCTCAAGACATTGCCATGTAGTGGTCACGCACAGGGTGGTGGAGGAATCTGAATGAAGATCATTGATTGATATAGCCATAGATAACTTCTACTTGGCTTTTCTTGGCCATGTGGGGATTTGAATTCTGTTCTTCCAGTGTCATAGTCCAACACTCAAATCACTACATACTACTGCCTAATTGTATAACCCATTGTATATAATTACTTGGCTTCAGTTAACCCCAAACAGCTCTTTATTATCTGTCTTGTTGCCCACATAATGCTAGGCACTTGGGTAATTAAGTGGACACAATCCCAGTGTGCATTTGGTCCGCTCTTGGCTTCTCATCCTTACCCTCATTCCTTTGCCATGTTCTTTTTTCTATTTGCCTTCTGTTTCAGCAGATCCCTAACTTTGAAGGCTTGATGAGGTTAAATCTACTAATAAGGGGGCAAAAATGATTTAACTAAATCCATGTGTTCCCCATTTCTGTTCAGAAGTAAATCCCATTAAACTCATTTGTAGTCCTTTCATGAGTTTATGGTCATTCACATAATGCTGAGCACTTAGTTAATTAAGTGGGAAGTTTTCTTTAAACTCCATATCCCACATTTTCTTCTCTCTTGGCATCCATTTGACCTCATTCTGCACCCCCTCCAATGCTCCCTGCTTTTCATCCACACTCCTTCTCTGGATCACACACTTTAAGGGCCCCAGTAAGGCTGGGACTTGAAGCCAGCTACCTAAATTCACACCCTTCTTTTCTATCTTTACAAAAATTAATGTCTTCTTCTAAAAAGAATTAAAATTAAGAAGTCTTTTTTAAAAAAAAAAAATCTACCGAGAATTCCCATTGAGTTAAATAAGGAAAACATGTGTTCTTTGCAGATCATGCTTCTTGAAAGGTAGTGGGTAGGCAGAGAGTATGCAGTGATTCGCTTGTGAAGGAAAAGGTTCTGCCTATGCTCATATGGACTGAAAACATTTTTGATTAAGAATTTTCAATGCTTGATTCACTGCCTTATATTTGTAGTTGGTTAAAACAAACAAACAGCTTCATTTATATACTGCTTCATACTGAACTAACAATGTCTAAGCAGTTTACAACTGTACGCTAATTGCCCCCAACAAGCTGGGTAGGGTACTCATTTTAGTGACCTCGGAAGGATGCAAGCCTGAGTCAAGCTTGAGCCCTTTAGCTGGTATTGAACCCACAACCTTATGGTTTTGAGGGAGTGGCTGCAGTACAGGCATTTAATCACTGTGCCACCAGGGCTCCTGATCATACATTGTTGCACCTGGGTCATACATTGTTGCACCTGCCATGGATCATAGTCCTCTAATTGAAATAAGCATATTATTCCTTATTAACCTACAGGAAAAGAGATTCCTGTTAGCAGCCTTTCATATCCTGCATTAATCTGGGGTGCAGAGAGGCCATGATCATGAATGTGGAGAGGTCAGATTACCTTTAAGTGAACTGACTGATCACAGACCTGAGGACATGTGGAAAGACCTCTGTAGCTTTTTGGTTGGAAATCTTGCTGCTTCCTACCCCCTGCTGGGTTCATTTCTTCTTGATGTTCACTGATAAAGGTTTGTTAAGCCTAAACCATTAAACCAGTCTTTCTGCTAGTACCCATTGTACTTTTACACAGCCTTGATCCTATCCCAGATTCCCTGGAGTTGTCTTAATCTTATTCCTGTTTGGTTAAATCAATGTCACTGTCATCAACCAAAAATATTCCTAGTGCAACTCTGAAGTTAAAACCATTAACCAGGTGGGAATCCCATTCTTGGAAAATCTGCCCAACTGCCTCAAGATTCATTAAAAAATTGCCTTGGCGCTCAGACATTGCTTCAGTCTGAAATCAGAAATGCTACAGGCTGGCCACCCCCTATATTTCAGACAATCTTGGTGAGCCTGGGGGAAATACTTGAAATAAACTTTGTGCAATTTGACTAATTTTTGTGCTTTTAATTTATTTTATATGCTAGCATGGTGGTTTCAGCGTTGAACTATGACCCTGGAGACCAGGGTTTGAATCCAGATCACCCATGTAAACCCACTGAGTAACCTTGGGCAAGCCACACTCTCTCAGTCTGAGAGGTTGGCAATCACACACACACACACACACACACACACACACACACAGAAACTTGCTAAGAGAACCCCATGTTAGGGTTGTCATAAGTAAGAAACAACCTGAAGGCAAACAACAATAACAAGTGGTTTTTACTGGGTCTTTGGACCATAATAAAGAACCAAAATTAAGATCAGTGAGTAAACTTAACTGAGCAGCTTGTAACATGAAATCTCATATTTCAAGACAGATTTTCAAACCTAACTGCTTCATAATATGTTGAAGTCCCACTTTCCACAGGGGAAAAATATTTTGGGGTTTGTCTATCTGGGAAGGAATTCTAGTTCAGGAAAGATAACTTTAAAATAACCAGGGGACCTTTCACACTAAACATTACTGATGTTATGATTCAGTTTTTTAATGGCTATGGCTGTGTCCAATGGAAACCTGGCTTTGTAGTTTGGGGAGGAAACATTACTCTTTGGTTGAAAATTCAAAATACCTGTCCTCAACTGCAGATTCTAGGATCCTGTCAGATTGATCCATTGCTGTTAAAGTGGAATCATAATGCTGTAACTGTGTAGTGTAAAAGGTTTTCCCAAAACAGCAGTTTTAAAAGTGATCCTAAAAGACATGCCCCCTAGGATCAGCACTGTCATTCTCTCTCATTTCCTTAGACTGTCCTGGAAACTAATGTTTTCACTAATGAGGGACCTAGTTGTTGCTTTAAGTCATTTAAATTAATTTCCTTATTTTAGGGTTGCCATAATTGTCCACTATTACCAGGGACAAAGTGTGAAACAAATTTGAGACCAAACTGTAGGACAACTGCAGGACAAAACTCAGCCCAAAATGTAGGACATTTAAGAAAAATGGAGGACCTTAAATGTCCTACATTTTGGGCTGAGTTTTGTCCTGCAGTTTGGTCTCAAATTTGTCCTACATTTTGTCCCTACTAATAGTGGACAATTATGGCAACCCTACTACTGTTGATGTTGGTGGTACCAAATGGATTTCCCAATTTATAATGTTATCAAATTGATTTTCCCACCTAACATCCCAGGCTTTGAGAACAACCATTTAAAAACATTAGAAAGAGCTGGAAAATGCTGAGATGTATGTGTGAGAGAAACTTACCACAGTCTTGCTAGCTCTTTGGCTTTTTCCTACATTTCCTCTCGACTGAGTGAAATGTGTACATATGAAATAGTTTATATCACAAAGCCCAAGACCATACACTGGAAAGCTGAAAGCAACCTCCTAACCTTAGTGGATGTCTCTGACTGCTCACGGTGATTCGCTGAGCCTGTTGGGAGCTGCCCAGTGTCACAAACAGCTGGGCAGACAAAGGGGCAAACCTCAAGAGGAGATGCAGCCCTGGCAGCTGAGCTGCGGTGCATGGCTGCAGTGATGAACTGATTACACTCTTTGCAAAGCAGGCCAAGTTTGAAATGGAAATGAGCGAGAGGCATCTCATCTCATCCAGCAGCTCCACTCAGCATCACTTCTTGACATCAGGGAAATGTGAGTGAAGCACACTGACGGTTTTCTATTAGTACTGTGCTTTTTTTCCCCTCAGAGGTCTATGTCATTCTTGCTGTGAAAGGATGATGATGGAGAGAATATCGCTATGGCATTCAAAGATTCTGCATATAAATTTTATTCTCAGACACCGTCAACATCCTTTTATTCTTTTCCCTCTCCAATTTGGCAAGCATCTCAAAAAGTGCATTCATACATCCGTCTTTTCAAATGCAAGCACTTTATGTCCCAGATAAGTCCAGCAATTAAGAATTTCACATCTCCAATTTTTCTGCTGCCACCTCTGCAATAAACTAGTCACAACCTCTTTGTTTTGTTGCTGGGCAGAGAATTAAAGTGCTTGATCACTATCCCACTATCCCTATCTCCTGTCTTAGATAATAGTGACTGCAGCTGACACTATTTTTGAAAGGACAACCTATCCAACTATTTTTGCTTAGAAGGACAGAAACAGTTACACTCTGTATCCAAACCATTCACATTGTCTGATCCAGCCTTCCTAGAGGGATGTAACAGTAGACAACTGCCCTTAAGAGCAGACTTTGAACTATGACTTGCTGCTGGTCAAGTGTGAACCAGTGGTATTAGATGAGTAGAAGCTCATTTAGGAATAGTTGCAGCAGTGAATCCAGTGATAAAATATCAGTGTAGATATATCCTTATTTTCTGGATCCATATATTTACTGTAGATCTTGTTTATGAAATGTGGCAATAAGTTGCCATACTGACCACAGAATGGTAATTTGGACCAAATTTAGACATTTTTGTTGGGTCACTTGTCTTTGAACTATGATCTGACATATTTATCCATACTATCAAGTTGCTCATATTTACAGGGAATTTCACTTTTTATTGTTATTAAAGTATAATTACAAAGGGAAAAAAGAAGAGAAAGACAAAAGGGGATATGTAGGATATGAACCTGCAGGAGGCAGGGAATTTCATTTATTGTCCGACACTGAAAGCATTTTTCATTACTGATGTTGCTGTATATTGGTTTTTTACACATACTTACATTCCCCTCAACCATTCCTGAACTTAGGAAATTGTACTCCCAATAGATAAAATATTCCTTCATCCCAATGCATCAAAATTACATTTACAAGAGCAGAAGGTAAATGACCAATTGGAGTGATGTTAGCTGACAGTCTTGATGTCATATTTAGGAGGGAGCTAGCTTGTTTTCTGCTGCTCCAGAGACTAGGACCCAGAACAATGGATGCAAGCTCCAGGAAAAGAGATTCCACCTCAACATTAGGAGGAACTTCCTGACAGTAAGGGCTGTTTCAAGGTGGAATAAACTCCCTCGGAGTGTAGTGGAGTCTCCTTCCTTAGAGGTCAGGCTGGATGGCCATCTGTTGTGGATGCTTTGATTTAGATTTCCTGCATGGCAGGGGATTGGACTGGATGGCCCTTGCAGTCTCTTCCAACTCTTATGGTGACCCCATGAATTTCATAGGGTTTACCTGGGCAAGGAATACCTGGAAGTATTTTTCCCCCCCAACTCCTTCTCTGAAATAAAGCCCTACAGCATGTGATATTTGTTGGCAGTGTGTCTAACAAGCACTAGCCAGGGTTAACTCTGCTTCACTTCCAAGATTAGGCAGGATCTGTAGGCTCCCCACAAACCACATATCTAACCAAAATATAGTAGACTGTTTTTGAACATTAGTCAAAAAATGAAGATAGCTCAGTTCATACTGTAGACTGCCATGAGAAGTTCTGTAAACATATGCAAAGCAAAACAGCATCAAAAGTCAAAGAAAGCTCTAAGGGAGATGAACTTCAATGCAAAATGTAGAATAAACAAATGGAATTATTTAGAGTGTAACATTATCATTTGGAATGATATTTTATTCATCATTCAATCACATACGCTGAGGCTGCCCCGATGATTGTGGCAGAAGGCTTTGACATTTTGTCCTGTCTCTCATCAGTCATGTGTGTATAGGTTTATTTAGAATTCTCTATATACTTCCAGAATGTGGTTCTCTCTACAGGATAGGTAACCCATCTGAACACTAATCGAGAGGCAAAGATTTAGAAGGTGAATACATATTTAGAATATCCAGATTAATTTTAAAAAAAGATCCAGCAGACATAAGTTCCATCTATATAATTATTATCTTTCTTTCCCACTTCCTCAGCTCTACTGTACACAAATCCATTTAAGTAAACTCTGCCAACTCAGAGGCATGGTATTCATTAATTCCTCAACAAACATTTACTGGCCAGACCTGAGCTCAGTGAAAAACAGAACAAAAGCAAACATTACCAGCAGAGCTACAAACACAGTCACCATCAGAAGAACTTGTGTAATCACTCTGTTCATTTTTTAGTTTGCTGCAGTGTTTTGTTTTGTTTTTTAAGCCATTGCAATATGGGCAATGAGAAGGAAGATTATGGAAGGTGGAGAACTTTTTAAAATGGAAGAAATTTGCATTTCTATACAAAAACACATGAGTCAAGCAAATGGGAAGCCAGGCTTGGTCTTTGATGTCATTCCTCAGGAAAGCAAAGGTATTTGATTCAGGCAGGCTTTTGGTTTGGTAGCATGTAGTTTTAACTAGTGGGTATGGTTTCACATACTGTTAATCTCCATTTAACAGTGCGGTGTTTTTTAACAAAAATTGAAAATTTTGTATTTTATCTTGTATTAAATTTAACAAACAGCACACAAATAAATTGTGTTCCCAAGTTAGGAGAAAGAGGCCCGTTACAGATGGGCCTTTGCTCCGCCCCCAGTACGTAATAGGGGTTGGCCAAGGATGCAGCGTTCAATCAGGCCTCACCCCTAGTACATACTGGGGGTGTAAAAATGGTGGTGCCCTATACACATGGGTGCCGCCATTTTGACGTGACGGACGCTTAGCATCTGCACGTCGTGGTGCGGTTGTGATGCTGCAAGTGTGCCATTGGTGCCTTGTGGCATCACAACTGCGCCGCAAGAAGAACATGCTTTTTGCGGGTTCTTTTTGCTGCGTGCGGGAGCTGCGCAGTTTGTCCGCTGCGGCTCCCTCTTGCAGCGAAGATGGGCGCCAGCAGAGTGCCCTTTTTGGGCACTCTGTAAAGCACCTAAGATTCACCAAAACACTAATCTGTAAAAGGTTTTAAAAAAAGAGTTACGGATGAAGGATAGTTTCAGTCTAATTAATTAAGCTTTCTAAAAGTGCAAAAGAAACTGTAGAGCATTAACGTACATGGGTGTTAAGGACCTGTGAGATTTTTAAGAGTGCTGGAAACATTCAGGATTTGTTTCCAAGTACAAGGGTAGCTGACAACTCTATCATTTACACCAAACGATGAGCCTTTGGGGAAAGGAATACTTCTAAAAGCTCATGCTTTTTCAGAGACATGTATTTCCATCCCTGTTCTTTTGTAGGTTCCCATTTGCAGAAAGAGATGCCAGGTGGAGTAATTTTGCAGTTGAATCCTAACACTCTTTCCTACTGATAGCATATACTGCAGAAACATTCCCACTGGAACAATTACATGCACGATCTCCTTCCCACTCTACTTTATTGCCCTGCTCTAATAAAAATGTTTGTAAATATTAACTGTCTCTGAATGAACAAAGGTTTTCAGATGGCAGTTGTGGAAAATGAGCTTGCTTGCTCTCTTTTTGCACTGGAAGAGTGAGCAGATTTGACTAAATAACTAATAATACTAGCCTGCAGGTCAAATTGCAATAATCGCATTCTGCACATTATGGGGAAGGACATACTTGGTGGATAAGATAGTGATCACATGGTACTATCTTTGCATGTTGCAAAATGAAAACAACATTAGCTTCATTTACCATGGGTGTTTCTTCCCATAAACCACTTAGCTTTACTTAATTACTCATTCCTCTCTTCCTCCATCCAGGGCAGGTGGATTAACATCTGCAGACATAAGATGGATACTGTCATGCTAACAAATGTCTCCTTGTGATCAGTTCAGGTTTTCCTTATTGCTTCTTGTAATACATAGTAACGGAAACATTAATTAGTGCCCATCCAGCAGCAACTTGACAGGACTATGATTTAGCTATAAAAATGCCTGTTGAGTTGCAATTCAATATTTTAGTTTCTTATATGCTTTTATTTTATTGCACCACACTGATGGGGGTGGGAGAATAATAATGTCTCACTAAAGGATAAAGAGAGAGAGAGAGAGAGATAATGGAGTCTCTTTCTCTGTCACTCAATGTTTAATTTTTTAAAAAATAAATCTCTTAACGGTGGCTGTCATAACATCATTTACTGACATATAAATTGCTCAGTGAGTTGAAATGAAAGACATATTGGTAAACAAGATGCCTGCTTGATATTTTGGATTCCCAAAGGTGGAACAGAGGATATGCAGGCTTATTTTAAAAAAATCTAAATAAATGACTTCTTTCAGTCATCTCTTTTGTAAGGTTAAAACAGTGATTCAGCTTCTCCCAATAAAATCCCAGTTTCCTTCTAGACCACTTTAGGTCATGATTAAATAAGGAAAGCAGAGATATAAATATTTATGGAATGGCATCGTTATGCATTATGGCTAGAACTGCCTAAGATGTGGCTTGTGTCAAGGTGAATATCCCCACCTTGGAGATTTTTGGACTATTGTCTGTTTTGTGAATGTTGTAATTACATCCACTGAAAGTGTCACACTTTTGCTTTTTAGCATTGCCACCCCAACCGCTTGGGTTGCATGGTGTATATATATGCAGCTTTAGGATGGATCCCCTCTTCAGAACCACTTTCACATCAGGCCATTTATATGCAGGGTCAAAGAAGCACATTTTTTTGCCTTGAGTCAGACTATCATGGCTTTTTTTTTTTTTTTTTTTTTTTTTTTGGCTCCAGTTTTTAGGCCTGAAGCATGGCTTCAGTCTGGTTTCCACCCACTTTGGAGGTGTGCATTATCTAAATGCCCCACCTTCAAAGCTGTTTGAAACTGCTTTATTTGGTCCATGTGTTTCACCCCTAAATTAGGTTGCTCCTTTTCTTCCAGTCGCTGTGGTGCTAGGGCTCACTCTCTGCTCTGCTCTGGTTAAAAGCAAGTAGGCTTGATTTTATAAATCTTATCCTATCTCTCCAAGTAGGTGAAAAGAAATAATCTTCTCATTTCACCTTCCTTTAGCTAAAATTTTTGTCTCAATTTACCAACAGGAAAAAATGTTCTGTGTGTATATGTGTATATGTGTGTGTGTGTGTGTGAGAGAGAGAGAGAGAGAGAGAGTGACAATCTGTGAGCATGACATAACACTTAATGAGATCACAAGGAAAAATTGAAGGAATCATTAATAGGCTACTGCTCCTGCCCTATGCCAAAATGAGCCCTGTTCAATGGGATTTTAACACATGGGATCGGGCTGTCCACCTAAACCCATAGTTCCACCTAAACCATTAATACTATACATAGTTGAAGTGTGTAGAGGTTTTCCTAAATATATCCAATTAAAAAAATATTGTGGAATTTTGAAGATTGAATGTTAATTAAAATTATATTAAAATTAATTGCTAAGTTTTTTTTAGTAAGCGGTAGAGAGGGGAAGAAAACAATAGACACAATATTGCCTCTTCAATGACAATGCAAGTTTTGCCTTTAAAAGAGCCCAAATTCAAGCCCTGGCATTTCCAGGAAGGACTGGGGAAGAGGAGATGTCCTAAAAGCAATACATAGCAGGGTCTATGTAAGTCTACACAATTTTCATTCCCATACATAATAAGTTTATAATTTTTCTCCTCACTTTGAGACAGTTGCCAAAAACTCTCCTGTTTTTAAACAAGATTAAACAAGTCTTGGACTTGTTCTGTGCAAGTGTGTATGTGTGTGTGGTTGTTTTTAAGAAAAAAGCATTTTCTATGCAGAAAAACATAGATTTATCTTTCTGACCTATAAAGCCCTTATGGCTCAGGTCCAAGCTATTTGGCAGACCGTAACTCCCGATATGAGCTGGCCCAGGCTCTGAGATACTCAGGGGAGGCCCTTCTCTCCATCCCACCACCATCACATGTATGGTTGGTGGGGACACAGGAGAGGGCCTTTTCTGTGGCTGCCCCTAGACTCTGGAACTCCCTTTCCAGGGAGGCCAGAATGGCCCCTTCCTTGATGGCCTTCCTCTTCAGACAGGCTTTCAAAACAGAAAGCTTTTAAAGAATGCCCTGGAGTGCTATACAGTTTTTATGTATTTTAAGCATTTTAATCTTTTAAATTGGATTTTAGTATTGAATTTGTTTTAATTATTGCAGCAAATTAATTCTATTTTAATATACTATTTTTGTGTGTTTTTAACTGTATAGTGTTTTTTAAGGTTGTAAGTCACCCTGAGTCCCAGCCTTGGGAGAAGAGTGGAATATAAATTATTATTATTATTATTATTATTATTATTATTATTATTATTTCTGCACAAAAAATGTTTTCTGAGCAGGAAATTTGTTTTTGTGCAAAACATGAATGTTGTTGTTTTTTTTAAAATTCAGGTTATTCAGGTTACATCTTTATGGATTCTCCAGTCAGGGTCTCCCAAAACTAAAAAAAAAAACAACAAAAAACCATTTTAAAGTGTGTGTGTGTGTGATATTTTTCCATACCTATTACATTGGTCATAGGTTTAATTCAGTATTTCGCAGCTTCTCATAGTGGCCATGCAGGCTGATTTATTTTGCGGGTTGTATTCATTACATAAAGTTTCTAAGTGCTTCAAATACTGGCTGAGACTCACATTGTTCCTCAAAGTGTTCCTGCCTCACCTTCCCTGCATGGAGAAAGCAGAGTACTGTAGAAGGAAAGCCAGCTCAGCCAGCATTGCACTTTTATAAGATGCATAAGCATTTTGGTAGATGATTGTATGCTGTGGATCAAACAAAAGCAGAGTTAGCCTAGTAGCTCCACAGGCTTTAATCCAGATCACCAGAGTGCTGGTTGAGCTGCAGAAGGCAGTTCCCATTGTTTACAGATTGGCTGCCGTCTGCCCACACAGTTTGGCAGACATTCAGTTCCCATTTTTATCTCCATGTTCAAGCAACCATAAAACAAGAAATGTTCTCCAGAAACTGTTAACAAAGAAAGTGGAGGAATGGCTGTAGTCTCACAGATTTCTGAGCACATGAGGCTGCCTAACATGGGGTCAGATCACTGAAGGAATGGCATTTATCCACCTAGTTCAATATTGTCTTTTCTGACTATCATCAGCTTCCACAAGGTCTCACACTTTTCTTATGCATCCACTTAACTACTCAGTTGCAGATGGTCATTGCCATATTAGTAAGGCAGTGACTCTTTGCTGGCTTTTTGTCTGAGCTGCATATATTTGTGGACACGAACAGCTTCTTGGATAACTTCTTGGATATTTCAGCTTAAGCATGGCACAGATTCATTGCCTCATGGAATAAGAGGTATCAGCCACCAGGGAGCATCACTATGATCCATCATGGCTTCTAAAATGGCACAGATGGAAGCTAACTAGCTCTCAGTATCACAGTAATGAACATGTTACAGCAACTTCTTCTAGGTAACCACTTGTGGCTACCCATTTAATATGTATGAAGGTTCCTGGGAAAGGTCATCTGATAGCTGATATAATAGTCAGTTGAACTAAGGTGGTATGTCATTAAAATAATTTGTTCTTGACTAAGAAATTGTCAGTTGTCTATGAGCCATTTGGATGAGATTATATGACTATTACTGCTGTTGCTGTTGTTTGATCTATCATATCTAAATCTTGACTTTACATAATCCACACACAAAAAAAATCTTTTCCTAGCCCTGGCCCCATGTCTGAAATTGTATAACAGTTGCTTCTATATTAACAATGGTCCATTGTTAGGAAGACAACCTGCTCTCTCGATCCCTGTCCCTCATGGCTAGCGGCTCAGGGGGGATCGGTGGTAACTACCTTGATATGCCAAATAATAAACACATCATTCAGTGATGGGCAATTTCCATCTAATTTGAAAACGGCTATTGTAAAACCATTGTTAAAGAAGCCCTCCCTTGACCCCCTGATGCATAATAATTATCGGCCGGTATCGCTATTGCCATTTCTAGGGAAGGTGATCGAGAGGGCGGTTGCCATCCAGCTTCAATCAATCTTGGATGAAACTGATTTTCTAGACCCATTTCAAACCGGCTTCTGGGCGGGCTATGGGGTTGAGACTGCCATGGTCGCCCTGGTCGATGATCTCCGTCTGGGCATGGACAGGGGTAGTGTGTCCCTGTTAGTGCTCTTAGACATCTCAGCGGCTTTCGATACCATTGACCATGGTATCCTTCTGGGACGCCTGAGAGAGCTGGGAATTGGTGGCACTGCGCTCCAGTGGTTCCGTTCCTACCTCTCGGGTCGGTCCCAGATGGTGCAGCTGGGGGACATGTGCTCCGATAGGAGGGCACTTACATCTGGTGTCCCTCAGGGAGCCATTCTGTCCCCCATGCTATTCAACATTTACATGAAACCGCTGGGTGAGATCATCCGGAGACATGGGGCGCGGTTTTATCAGTATGCGGATGACACCCAGACAGTCTTCTCTGTGCCTCCGGCTGCTGCAGTGACCAGGGATGGCATCTCTCCTCTGGATGCCTGTCTGGAGTCGGTAATGGGCTGGATGAGGGAAAACAGACTCAGTTTGAATCCAGAGAAAACGGAAGGGCTTGTGATAGGTTCTCCTGGCCCGGGAATGGTGGTTTGTTTGCCTGTCCTGAACGGGATCACGCTCCCCATGAAGGACTCAGCTTGCAGTCTGGGGGTGCTTCTGGACTTGTCACTCCATCTTACATCCCAGGTGGATGCGACGGTCAGGAGCACTTGTTATCAGCTTAGGCTGATACGCCAGCTGCGACCCTACCTGGGCCGGGGGGGCCTTGAAATGGTAGTACATGCTCTGGTAACCTCTCGCTTGGATTTCTGTAGTCCGCTCTACATGGGGCAACCCTTGTACCATACTCAGAAGCTTCAGTTGGTTCAAAACATGGCAGCGAGACTGTCACTGGCTCTTCCAGGACCAGTCACATAACACCAATTCTGAAAGATCTCCATTGGCTGCCTATTCGCTTCCGGGCACAATACAAGGTGTTGTTTATTACCTATAAAGCCCTATATGGCTTGGGCCCAGGGTACTTGGAGGACCGCCTCTCCCCATACATTCCGCCCCGCACACTCATATCTTCTGGGAAGCAATTCTTAAGTGTCCCAGAGGCAAGATATTCTACCACCACTCAGAGGGCCTTTTCTAGCTCGGGCCCCATCCTCTGGAACTCGCTTCTGATCAAGCTCCGCTCAGCCACCTCCCTGGAACACTTCAAAAAGGGTCTTAAAACTTTTTTGTTCCAGCAGGCTTACCCCTAACATTCCATGTTGCCCCCTTTTCTCTCCTCATTGTTCTTGTAATCTTGTGCTAGTTGGAAAAAAAAAATTAACTGGATTTTAACTGTTGTAAGATATTGTGAGATTTTGTATTTTTTGTATTTTAATTTTTTTGTATATTGATTGTATCGTGTTTTGGCTGTTGCGACCCGCCTTGATCCTAGGAAAGGCGGGCTAAAAATAAAGCTTTTTATTATTATTATTATTATTATTATTATTATTATTATTTAAGTATTACAAAGAGACTGCTAGAATTTCTGTTTGGATTCTCTTTATGCAGCTGCCACACTTTCTTTACAAATACTCCTACAGTATTTGAGATGGTGCAAAATTTCTCAGCTTTGGGAAACTTTTGTGACATTCCTTGTAAAATTCACATCTGGAGCCAAAGCAAGCCTGATATTTCACCTTAGTTTTTTTCTAGCTTGCATATGTGGCTGTTTAGCAACTGCAAAATGAATCACAGCAGAAGAGTTCCACTGTGGCAGGTTACACACCTCCACTTCCGACACACTTCCTAACCCGCCCCAGCCCCAACATGCGTGGAGCGCGTCATAAATGGCGGTGCCCATCCACATGGGCACCACCATTTTGACGTCTTGGACGCTGTGCGTCCAGACGTGTCGCGGCAGAAGTGACGCCGCGAGAGCACACTCCACCCCTCGCAGCACCACTTCCGCGTTTTGAAAAGGAGCGCCATTTCGGCGCTCCTTTTTCGCTGTTGAGGGAAGCCTTGCGGTCTGGCTGCTGGGGCTTCCCTCTGCAGCGAATGGCGGCGGCGGGAAAACGGCCCCTAGAGGGCCATCTGTAACCCGCCTGTGATTCTTTTCACAGCATTAGTGATTTGCACCTTCAGCTCTATTTGATAGCTATTGTGGTTTTTAAAGGTCCATATTCATTCTAACAAGAGCGAAGCAATCCCTCAGCCAATCAAATCTCGTTATGTGATGATGTCACTTCAGACAAATGAAGCAAATTTAAAGTGAGAGTGCTGGCTACTCCTGAAGTACCACTTTGGCTGAACCTGCTAGGACACATTCAACTCTAAAACTATATGTTTAAAACTATTACCTGCTGATGTTGTTTCGTTGTGATTTATTGTTTATAATGTTTCCAACTGTGATAGATGGTGGTTACCATTTCATTGGGGTGGTAAAGCTACAATGGATTTTGGTGTTGAACTCTGTCTATAGAAATAAGTTCAGAATCGTGTTGTTGTTTGTTTGCCTTTTAGCCTTTTCTAATTTGTGGTGACCCTAAGGTGAACCTACCCTGGGGTTTTCTTGGCAAGATTTATTCGGAGGGGGTTTACCACCATTGCCATCCTCTGAGGATGAAAGAGTGTGACTTGCGCAAGGTCATCCGGTGGGGTTCCATGGTAAAGTGGGGATTCGAACCCTGGTCTCCAGAGTCATTGTTCAATGCTCAAACCACTACGCCACACTGTTTTTCTTTTTTCTTTTTTTAGAACATTGGGTAGGCCTTTAAAGATCAGACTACAATTAGGAACAGATTTACCAATACCCCCTGACATGAGATCCACTACTTCTCATTCTGCAAGATTATTATCTTTCCTTATTAACACCTCTGTTTCAGATGGTGTCCTTAACAGGTTACACATCTACCCATGGTTCAATGGAGCCAAATGAATATACAACATTTAAATAGTCACATGCAGAAAATAATTGATTTCTATTAGAAGCATCAGCAAACACAGTATCCAACACTTACAATGAAGATCTGATTCTTTGTGCCAAGCAAACAGAAAGAGGAACAGAAATCTATTCTGTGGTTGTGGCATTTTTTTAAAAAAAACAAAAAACACCAATCCTCCTATAAGCATCTAGTCTCTGCCTGTATCTCTGGTAAAGTCCATAAAGATCAAGGTTTGCCTTTAAAAGAAAAGCATGTTCTGATTTTGTACTTGTTACTATGGTAGCCTCAAAACCAACTCCATATAGGGTTGAATTGTTCCCTTTATTCAAATTATATTTGGAAAAAGGTTAAGAATCAACAGTTATAGGGGCTATTAAATTGTCAATTAGTGGAGCTTCTTTTATTTTGCAAAACATAAAAAGAAAGGGGAAGGAGAAGGAGAAGAAAACCATTTAAGGTCCCTCTGAGTCTTGACTGTGTTAGTACTAAATTATATGCAGTCTATAAACATCTTTCAGAACAAAAACTTGAAGTAGCTCTTATACATAATTTAAATGATTTAGATAATTAGATTAGAATACAATATACTTGATATCTTTTTTCAATAATTTCAGACATGACTGCATGCTGTAAAACTGTACTTAATGCAATTTCTGTTGAGAAAGAAGCATTGTTAGCTGTCAAAACATTGCCACCAGTCAGTTGACTAAAGACATACATACACTAGCTGAAACTAAGGCCTAAGTACATTCTAAGTACAATAGAGTAGACCTTTGCAGTAGTTTCCAAACTTTGGTCCTCCAGATGTTTTCAATGTCAATTCCCAGAAGCCCCAACCAGCTTGGCCAACAGTCAGGAATTCTGGGAACTTGAGCCCCAAACATCTGGAGGATCAAAGTTTGGGAACTACTGCCCTATTGAATCAGCCATAACATTTTGTGTCTTTCTCCTTACTGCAAAAAAGTAATCAAACACTTCATTTTTTTTGGGAGGACTGTTTCAAGTTCAAGGGTTATTTTGTGGAAAATAATGCATGGCTGGCAACCTGTTAGGCAGGTACAATGCTGTAAACTAGATTTATGACCTTATAACTGCATTGTGTTTACATTTGTGATTGTGGCACCATTGTCACAACTGCAAATGCTCTTGAAACCCACATTAAAATCACTCAGCCATCCTGAGCAATGAAGTTCTTTGGTTCTGGTGTGCAGGAAACTTGTTTTCTGGGGGGGGGGATGGGGTTCTGTTTTCTGAGCAGAAATTGATCTTTTCTTCACAAAAATGTCTCCTCCGCATGTATTTTTCACATAGAATAAGCCCCAAACTATTAAGATTCTTATCCATAAAGATTGCCTCCACACTGTAGAAATAATGTAGTTTGAAACCACTTTAACTGCTATGCCTCCAGAATCCTGGAATTTGTAGTTTTGTGGGGCACTGGCACTCTGGCAAAGAAGCTAAAGACCTTGTAAAACTACAAATTCTTGGATTCCATAGGATGGAGCTACAACACACAAAGTGGTTTCAAACTATGTTATATCTACAATGCAGATGCCTTCTAAGACATTCTTCCTCCGGGCCTTTTCTCAAGAAATCTGTTTTTTTACTAATTTTCAATTTTTAAAAATATCCTTTGCATCCCTAGTAAAAATAGACAATAAAATATACAATAGAGCAGGAAAAATTGTATACAGAATCTCCAGTTCTTAAAGAGCAAGATGTAAAAGTGATTAATAGATTTCTGTTTTGTAAACAAAAAAAAACCTAAGATGGATACTGATAACTGATAATTTCTTAAGTATTTGGTTGCCCAAATTTAAGAAATCGCCTTCTGCTTGGGTAATATGCAGGCAAAATCGAGTACACAATGATGTAGGACAGAAATGTCCTAGCACTTTGTTGGGCTCCTAGCATGGCAAATTTTCCCAACTTCACTTAGGTAAAAAGCACATTCCTGTAGCTAGTCAATCAATGGCTGTATTCTACACCAAGACCTCCAAGTATGCTGTAGCAGAGAAGGATATTGTGTATTGCTGACATATATCCACTGGGGACCATGCTCACTATAGTTGTGATCCTAAACCAGATAAAAATTACATTTCCTGAAATAAAGGGTGGCACTAGTAATCTGCTGTATCACACAGCCACTTTCACAAGAACAATGAGCACAAAAGACTATGTTGCAAATACAAGAAGATTTTGATAAATTCCTGAGTTGCACTAAGAAGCCATTCTACAAAATAGTTTGTTTGAATGCTCCCTTCTGGAAAACCTCCAGAGGAGCTTGCAGTAATACAGTTGGGGTGTTGCAAAGACATGGATAAGCCATCCAACATCCATTTGGGAGAGGTGCTAATGCAGCTTTACACTGTTCTGAGATAATCAAATGTCAGCCTGGCAAATGCTCTGATGTGATCATTAAAAGATGGGCAATGTTCCACAAGTACTCCCAGGGTTTATATCCCTTGGAAGTGGAAATAAGCTGATAGCACTTACAAGGTAAAAGAGTGCATAGTTTGCATTAGCAAAACTCTCTGAGATCCCCAAGGTCTTTAGGGTGAATGGGTTTGATTTTGCCTTGCTTACATGTACCTCACAATTGTTTCAATCAACATATTGACACAATCAAGGACAGACTTTTAGATGCAGGAACCAGGAAACTGTCTGAATATAAGATACTGACAATATCTTATATTAATTCACATCAATTTCCTGCAAACCTGGCATCATGAGAGTTATAGACCAAGACTTTCTGAGGGCACTATTTTAAGAATTCAGTGATCTAGTAACCAATGCTCACTGTTTTACTGCTATGTATAGGATCACTGTTTTACCTCTGTCTGACAGTAGTTTCTCTAGAATGAAGGAAAACTACTACTGTGATGCCCAAAGAAAACTTGAAGAAGATACCTTTGGGGTTTGTAATCCCTTATGTGGCTGGGTCATTCTGGAAACTATAGTACCATTTCCACAGCGTGGCTGCAAACCATCAGTTATAGCTATCTTTACAAAGATAGTATTTGTCATTTGCTTAAGCAGCAGCTGTCAAAGAACAAAACATACAATTTATTTCCAAAAATTGCTACATCCACTGAGGGTATGGCTCAGTGGCACTTCTCCACACCAGAAAGGGACCTTTTCCACACCAAAAGAGACCAGTGGAGGTAGAGAACTGTGCTAGTATATGGTAGTGGTCTCTATTGTATGCAAAGGTGATGTATTCCTTATTCAAAATTATTCAAAATGAGTATGAATAATGACTCAAAATTTTTCAAATACATAAGAGTAAGATTGTACTGAGGTGGGAATTGTGCAGCCCATAAGCTTGCATGAAGCCTTTTGAGGGGACCAATGCACTTTTTTGGACCTCCTCTTCCTTTGGGCCTGCAAAGCTCCTTGCACCCCACCCCCCATTTTAATTTAAACCTTTTTTTTTTTGGCCTGAGGAAACATCTCTTTCTGCATACAAAATTCTCTAAACATGCTGTCCCTTCCTCTGAAATAGCCAGAAATCCCAAGAAAATACCCCTTAAAATGACCAAAAACTTCAATTTTGGTCATCCAAAACAGCAAGTATAACATCTCAATGTGGCCCTCTAGACTTCTGGAGATGGCTAAAATGGGCTGTGTGGTCTTCAGTGTTTCAGACATCACCAACCCCATAGTAAGATGATCAAATTTCTGATAATTACCCAGTTCTTATCTCTTCTCCTTAGCCCAACAGACAGACTTTGGTGGACAGACTTTCCCAGACTACACAAACAGTACAACAATCACAGATGACTAAAAATGTCACAGTAAGCAAGCAACTGGTGTACAGTTGTCACAATAAGCAAGTAACTGGTGCACAAAAGGTAAAACAAGCACTTGACCTCTACATGACACATGATAGTGAGCAATGTTTCTTCTTGTAAGAAAAGTATGTATGAATCAGTCTTGGAAATACTGGCTATTCACATGTGCAAAACAGATAAATGAAGAATAAAATATGGCATATGTAAATGGTAGTGGTGTGGTGGTGGTGAAGATGATGATGAAAATGACGATGGCCCCTTTTCATCCAGTCTGGGACCCAAGGCACCTGATAACAGTCAAAAGAAATACAGTCGGTCCATAGTATCCATGGAAGTTCCATTTCAGATGACACCTCCACCAACCCCTGTGAAATGACTGTTGAATTTCTAAAATGCAGTCACTGGAGCCATAAGGGGCTTCTTTTCTTTTGACAGAGATAATCAGGAGATGCCCTCTTTATGAATGGCATGGGATGAATATTTCCAGTTCCTTGTACAACAATGAAGCAGGTGGCTATTTGTTCAAAGACATCAGTGACTAATGCCACTCCTCATTCTGCTGGCACCTTATGTACTAAGCAAAATGACTTTTCCTCTGATATATCCAGACGAAGAAATGTGCCCTATCATGAGCCATTTCTCCACACTTATGCTAATGCTTCCGTAATGCTCAGCATCTGTACTTAATCAAAGGTGTAGCAAAAGTGGATAGTAAGAACCCCCTTTCTGCTGAACACATTGGCACAAATTGATTTCCTCTCTGTCACTGCCACCCATGGAAAATGATTACCTGTTTTTGTTCATAATCAACATATACCACAGAGGAGGAATGCCTTTCTGCTTTTGAAAAATAGGAAGAATGAGAAACTCTTCCCAATTAGCTTATGTAAGAAGAAAAGACTTCAGGAAAGCAAGTGACAGATGCCATGGGGGGTAGCTACTCTTCTAGTTAATGTTTGCCAAGTATTGGACAATCTGTTCTACAATACATCTTTACCAGCAAGGCCCATTCAGCCATAGTAGCTCAAATGGGAATGGTAATAAGTGCTAAATGGAACCTGACACCACATCATCAGACAATAGCACTTCCTTTAGCATGTTTCCATTATTCTTTAAACCCCTATGACCTACTCAGTGAGAAGGTCACATACGAGACAAAAGATGGCAAGGCAGAGCCCCGAGAACTATTATTTTCCAGTAAGGTAACTTTGAAATTATTGAGAATCGCTGATGGAGTGACAGGAGGTGCTGGGTAGACCAAAGGTGGTTGTGTCGCCAGCAAATCTCACTTGAGCAATAGCATCAACAAGGGCAGAGGAGCAAGAAAAGTGAAAATTAGAGAGAAAGGGGGAGAGGTACAGTCTAAATCAACAGTGCCTTGCAAATGATGTATGGACTGAAGGGAATGAAAAAGCCCAACAAAACATCAGACATTTCCCTTACCTCATAAATAGAGGTGCTGCAGTCACAAAAGGCCCATAGTACAAATCGCTGCTTGGTCACTAAAAAAGAAAAAAATATATATCCAGAACATAATTTATGTATAGAGCATAAATGGTATACAGAGGCCTTGCAACTGCTTGCAGAAACCTTTAAATGAAACCCCTCAAGAACAGCAGTGCAATCAGACAATTTTAGGGTGTGTCTGCACTGTAGAAATAATGCAATTTGGCACCACTTTAACTGCCATGGCTCCAGTCTACAGAATCCTGGGAATGCACCAGCATTCTTTGTCAGAGACAACTAAAGGCCTTGCAAAACTACAAATCCTAGCATTCCATAGGAGGGTGCTACAACTCTTAAAATGGTATTAAACTTACCTCCATGAGAGGAACTGAGATTTTGGATGGAGTATAAGGGTGAAAATGGCTCTGTGAAAGGGGAGCACCGAGGTGAGATATAAAAGATATTCAGATAAGTTATAATAGAATGTAGAAAATATATATACGGAATTACGTATTGTATAAAATTCACTGTATGAACTTTCAATAAAGATTGTTATCTTTAAAAAATGGTATCAAACTTCATTATTTCAACAGTGTAGATGCAACATTAGATCCTGGACTTAATGACTTTATAAGTCAACCTTTAGACAATCATTCTTTTTTTCTTCAGTTGTGAATCAAACCCTGCTTCCCCTTACATGCTTTCCATGTTTTATAGCTCCTTCCCCATGCCTCTTCAGTTAGAGGAAGAAGGGTAAATACAAAGAGGCGCTTCATGTCCCCACAACAGGTTGCAGTAGAAAAAGAGGCAGAAGTCGTACTAGAAATCACTTGTGCTTGTGACCTCTGAGTTTGGTTTAGTATTTTTAGATGCTGCAAGGGCTTTTGGTGGGGTTGGGGTTGGGGTGTACTTAACATCATTCAGCATATTTTTAGTGCAGCTTAATGCCAATTGATGGGATTTCTGGAGGAAGGAGGAAATCTGGAGGTACAACAGTGCTTCAGAGTGGAGAGGCTGGCTTCCCAACTTTGTCTTAAACCATAACAAGACCGTGACTGCAGGGACACAATGGAATCTACACCTGCTATTGCTTGGGAATAAGCACTCTTTTACCACACAAATGGAAAATACATGAAAGGAGCATCTGTAACCATGGGGCAGGAGGTGGGGACCTATCCATCCCTTGACTAGAAAATAGCTAATGTCTGCCCTCCATATCCATGGATTCTTTATAAGGAATACCATTTTATACCATGCTATTGTATTTAATGGGACTATGGATGTTGATATCCACAAGGGTCCTGGAACCAAACCTCAGCAGATACCAAGGGCCTACTGTATAATTAAAAAGAAAGAAGGAATAAATAATAAAAAAATAAAAAAATTATTTATATACCGCCCTTCTATAAAACCAGGGCGGTGTACAACCTTCATAAAATACATAAATTGCCATATACATAAACAAATACATTAAAAACATTCTGGCCAGCTTGCCACTGCTGAGAAGTTAGGGGGAGAAGTTAGTCGGGGCCTGCATCAGGGAATGCTTGTTTAAATAAAAAGGTCTTCAGCCCCTTTTTGAACTGGGCCAGGGAGGTGGCCGAGCGGAGATCAATGGGCAGGGAATTCCAAAGGGTAGGGGCCGAGATGGTGAAAGTCCTCTTAGAAGTGGAGGCTAGTCTGGCCCCTGGAACTGTAACAGAAATTTCAGGAAACTTAGATTTCTAGGATTGGCAGATCAATAGGATTAGCAAGAGGACCTAGTAATTGAAAATCCATAAGTTTATTTCCAATTGTCGACAAAGGAAAACATTGAACTCAGTGGAATTCAAGTTCCAAAAAGCTGAGAACCCTGAACAAGACAAAATGGCTCTTTTTATATTATTCAAGACAAAGAAGCTTCTTCAATACACCTGATTGGCTAATTACAATTTAAACATACAGAATTCTTACAATCAGAACAGAAATACATGCATACATTAAAACTGCATCATCACTATTTACCCCCTCCTGTAGGAATTCAGTGGAATTCATCCTAACCTTGCTTCTGAATGTCAACTATGTATCCTTATCTCAGTAGTTTATGTTATGTCTTTCTACTGGTGCCACCTTCCATCTAGGTCAAGATGCACTCACTATTCCTTTCCTCTAGTTTTCCTAAACTCCAAGCCTTTATTTCAAAAACCATCTCTCTGGCTGACAAAGGTGACTCCATCTTTCTATAGTTGTTATATTTCAACAAGGAATTTCCACCACAGAACCCTCAATAGCTGCTGTCCAGATGTTCTGAGAGTGCGGGGCGGATTGTATGGGGAGAGGCGGTCCTCAAGGTATCCTGGGCCCAAGCCATTTAGGGCTTTATAGGTAATAACCAACACTGATGGACCCAACGGACCCACACTTTCCCAGGCACTGAACTGCTTTCCACTACTATAGATTTCCACTACTGTTAAGAGTCAATATAGATCCTTGTACTTCTTCCTCAAGGGCCAGGATCAGTTGTTTCACTGCTTAAGAAAATGATATGCCATACCACCCAACTTTCCTGATTTAGCAGAGTTCTTATTAATCCTCTGTTGTCCCAGTTGTTCAGCTAATTTAAAAAATGTCCCAGTATCTCTCTCCTCCCCACACTCTCCTTCATTTTTCTCAGTTTGCTTCAGTTTCTGCAAAGTGCAAAAGTAGTTTGGACTCAATTCAACAGGAGGAGAGGAACTGAGCAAACAGAAATTTGCTCTTCCGAGCAAACTGCTGCAGTCTCTCCTGGCTTGCCTTTTCTTCATTGTTGATAACTTTTGCCATCTAGACTACATTATGATTGCTTGGCCATACATGTCCAGTATCTAGCTATGAAATGCTGGAAGGTGTGTAATGTCATATGCACAAAAAAGAGAGGTTTAAAATCTCCCAAGAAGCTGTTTTGGCTGTTGTGGATTTCAGATTGTGTGGGTGCGTCTGAAAATGTCAAGGAATACAATGTGGTGACACTTGGTACCCTGTTATCAACTTGAGGGGGAGTAAGATTTTTTTCCATACTTCTACAAGGTAATACTTCGCTTGCTCAGGATGGGCAGGATTAACTAAGACCTGCCATCATTAAGGTCAGTAATGTCCTGCTGTAAAGAAAGAGAAAAAGAATTAGCAGCTCACTGCAGTGTTAGATCAGCTGTTCTCAGGAAATATTCATTAAAACTTAACTAATGCTTTCAACAGTACCATTGAAATGATGCACTGTAGCAGCTAAAGGCTTAAATCCACATCTAAAAACTGCGAATATGGAGGGATCACATACTGCCAAGACTTTCACATTCCAGGGTGTAATTGCATCTTCAGAAATAGTCTCTGCAGACCAACAGAAAACTTAGAAATACTCTGCATTGTAGGTCTGTAAATGCCCAAATGTAAGAGAATTGTTAACAGCCACTGAGAAAGAAAGAATTTACCTAGAAAAAAAGTGAAGCTTACAAGCTAGCACTATGGCGGGTTACAGACCGCCATTTCGGACATCCTCAGGATGTCCCAGTTTGAAAAAGGGGTGTCTCTTCCAGACGCCCCTACTCCTATTACGGACAGAGTCCGTAACAAATGACGACGGCCATTCCACACGTCTGCCGCCATTTTGACGTAGCGGATGCTGTGCGTCTGCACGTCACGCGGCAGAAGTGATGCCTTGAGTGCGCGACTAGCACCTTGCAGCATCTCTTCCGGGCCGCAAGAAGGAGCGCGATTTTCACGCTCCTTCTTGGCAGCGTCCAGGAACCGCACCATTTGGTTGCTGCGGTTCCCGGACGCTGCAACTGGCAGCGGCGGCAGACCGCCGCTTCTCAGCGGTCTGTAATGCACCTATGTCTTTAATAATACAGACACTGACAAGAAGTTAATAGCTAGCTATTCAGATGAAACTGGACCAACACTTTGTAAATCCCAGGTTGGTATTCTGGCATGCATATTCACTTGAAATAAAACCTACACACATACTTACACACAAACTTTTGTCCATGTGTTTCTCTACACACAAGGAATCCTGACAATCTTCAAATGTGCAATCATACAGACTTAAAATTTCCATAACACAAAGTGGGTGGTATCATATGAACAAGGACTCTTGCAGTGACTTTACAGACTCAGCAATGCTGCTAGCATGACTGGTAACTGGTGTGTGTGTGTTTCAGGTTTCAGTTGGTGAGCATCTTTGATGTTGACAAGCTGGTAAGGCAAGTAAGGAAATCGATGTCCACCAGGCTGCATTTCTGGAGATGTCAGTTTGCTGCCATCTTGAATAGAGGCCAGTAATGTAATTGGATGAGGCGCATTAGGGGCGGGGCTTAGGCTATTTAAGCCTGCCCTCCCTTCTCCCTCTTCGGAGATTTGTTGTCTCACCCTCCCACTTCGACTTCAGTGTGGCTATGTTGGTCGCTTTATGGACCAGGTAGGATTTTTTCTTCTTTTTTCCAAGGGTTTTTCATCTACCTCACACTGTCATTTGGGGACTTGGAAATTGGTTCAGGTGTGGACTTAAATAGGTGGTCACTTTCAGTTATAGGGGAGAAGTAAGAGTCAGGTGAACACCTATGGCACAACTTGGGGTGAAGGGTGGACCTCTTGAGCTTTCTTCTTAGGTCTTGTGAGTAAGCAGAGAGGAAAAGAGGCTTTCCTTAGGGCTGACCTGGGATATATCCCTCAGTCAAGTCTGGCAAGCTGACTGGGGAAATCTCAGGTTGATGTTCCAGATGCGAGCTGGCCAGGGAGCTACCCAATAATGGATTATCCTTGGAGCTCAGGTGTTTCACCCAGGAGAAGCTAAGGAGGTAGTCTGAGGAATAGACCACCTGCCACAGCTGCTCCTGCATCAAGTTGCTCCCTCTAGTTTGCAAGTTTTCAAGAAACAGTTAAATAATTTAATTCCTTAAATAAAGTGGCCCTATTTCAACCCATATTGTTGTCTGGCCTCGTCATTTCAAGTTTGACAGCAAACAATTTGTTTTCTCAATTTCTGTCCTTCTTGGCTGATTATCTAAGGAGGAGATGCAATTAGATCTCAGTTACACTATATTATAAATACATATCTTAAGGAAGGAAGTCTTCTTTCTTGTTTAAAAGAAGCAGTGATGTGACCACTTCTTAAAAAGTCTTTCCCAGACTCTCTGGGCTAACTATACACCAGCATCAAATCTTCCTTTTTTTTTTTGGACAAAATGACTGAGAGGGCAATTCCCTGCCATCTCCAGGCCATCTTGGATAATACATACTTCCTATATGCATTTCAAACTGGCTTGGGGATATAGAGTTGATACTGCTGTGGTTCCCTTGGATGATCTTTGCCTGATCATTGACAAGGGAAGTGGTGTTTTTGGACCACTCAATGCCATTCAGTACCATTAACCATGATATCTGTCTGATGGGTTTGGGAATTAGAGGCACAGTGCTTCATTGGTTCAGATCCTATCTCTCAGTCAGATTTCGGATGATGATGCTTAGGGATAACTGCTTCTCAAAAAAGGAGTTGTTATATGGCATAGCACAAAGTGGTATTCTATCCCCAGTGCTGTTTAACATCTACATGAAGCCATTGGCAGAGATTATCCAGAGCCATGGTGTAGGGTGCTATCAGTATGCTTATGACACCCAAATATATATTTTCTATACCTTCAATAATTGTATCAGCTAAGGACAGCATGTCTCATCTGAATGAGTGCATGGAGAAAGTAATGGGTTGGATGAGGAAAAACCAACCGAAACTAAATCCAGATAAGACAGAAGTACTTACTGACAAGGATCATAACCTGGGTTTGGAGGTGTGTCAATCAGTCCTGAGGTGTGTCAGTCACTACCCCTGGAAAAACTGTGTTCACAGTTTGAGGGTGCTCCTTAATCTGTCCCTCCAAATGACAGCCCAGACATATTTGATGGTCAGGAACACTTATTATCTACTTCAGCTGCTATGCCAGTTGCACCCTTCAAAGAATTGGAGTACCAAAAGGTGATAGTGCATTTGCTGGTAACCTCAAGGCTGGACATCTGCAACGTGCTACTTCTGCACCAAGTTTGGAAGCTTCAGTTGATTCAATTAGTTCAAAACATGGCCATCAGATTGGTTACTGACACATCTAGGAGTGACCATATTACAGCAATGTTAAAATCACTCCAGTGGCTGCCAGTTGGTTCCTGGGGAAAGTACAAAGTGTTGGCTATTACCTTTAAAGTCCTATGTGGTTTGGGTCCAGGTTACCACCTTCTCCTGTATAATCCACCCCATATACTCAGGGCCACCTGGGAAGCATCTACTTCAGTCAGCCAAAACTAGACTGTTAGCCAGACAACATTTTCTTCAGATGCTCCAGGATGTGGAATGACCTGCCTAAAGAGATTAGTCAACTCAAGATGCTATCTAGCTTAAATTAGCAGTAAAGACGAGTCTGTTCCAGCAGGCCTATCCAGGTTATTGATAGATTTTAATATGCTTTGGTTTTATGTACTCTTTTAATAGATGTTATGTGTTGTTATATTTGTTGTTGTCCCTCAGTTTGATACACAGGAAGAGGTGGGTAAGAAATGATGATGATGATGATGATGATGATGATGATGATGATGATGATGATTAAAGTTGTTAATTTTGGCTAATCTATTTTGTTTTCAATTTGTTTTTGCTTTTTTATTTTAGTGTTAACTGCCTTGAGTATGACTTTAGGAGAGAAAGGTAGGGTAGGAATTTAATTAATAAATATGTATGTAAATAATTAAATACTAAAACTATAGTACTTTAATAATTTAACTGCACCAAAACCAGCCATCTACTAGCAAGACAGGCATGATAAAATACATCCCACTCACCCCAATGTCTTTGGTAAGAGTCTAGGCCTCTTGTCACAAAGGATAAACTCACTTTGCATTTTTTATCCCTATAGAGTGCCTCTTTTCTTTGTCTTGGCTTCATCTGGTTTTGTATGAAAGGGATTTCTTTACAACTCTGTTATTAGTAGGAGTACCTCATAGCTGAAAACAGTAATTTATTTTATTGATTTCATGTTGTGATGCAGTGTTTATAAAATATTGTTCTTCACTTATATACAGCACTATAGGCAGATTCTTGGCAAATAATGGCAGAAACCTTCTAGCAAGTGAGAAAGGTTTGATTATAAAGGAGCTCCTACCCAGGTTTGAGACAGAGAAAGAAGTTGGTAGCATATGCATTTGGAAACATAAGTCTACAAAGCTTATGCTACCACTTTCTTTCCATTAGTCTCAAAGGTGCTACAAGATCCTTTTGCATACTAACATGGCCATGGTGGTGATGATGATGATTTTCTAGCCCATCCTTTTCCCAGTTTGGAACTCAAAGCAATTCAAACATTTTTTAAAAAAATGTTTAAAAGTCAAAAGTTACAAAAGTGAAAATAAGATTAAGCATTCAAAAAATTAAAACCAGATTAAAACATATATCATTAAATACACACACACACATATACCAGTACAACATTTTGAGTTTTGTTGGTTGTCCTGAGAGCTGACTAGTCAGTTAGGCAATATGAGGTGGCCCCCTCAGATAGCAAAGGACCAAAGGTAGCAAATTCTAACACTATCCCATAGGGACGTTTCAAACCACAGCTGCTCTGGGGAGTCATTCACTCAGGGTTCAAATATTGCCCGCTATGACAGAAATCTTCAGGAAACAAGAAGAGGAGAGGAGATGACTTAGCGGAGGGAGACACAACATTGATGGGACCTGGAAGCAGCAGGAGAACATCTCCTCTTATCTTCAGTGACAGGAGATCTCAGTCCACTGCTGCCTGCCCTTCATCCACCTCAATTACCCTGCTGCCTTTAAATGCAGTGAAAAGCATTGTACTGTACCCTGTGTTAAAGTAAGATTCAGTGACCAGTGTGGTCAGCCTGGAATAAGAAGGAGACCCCATTTTACCCTCTGCAACAGGCAGGCACAAAAATTCTGGCTGATTTCAGTAACCAGTGGTAAAATTTAGGTGAAGCAAAGTTGCTCTGTGCTCTTTTCTTCACAGGGCAAGGAAACACAGGAAAGGATCTATCCTTTGAACACAGCAAAACATACAGCCACAGCAGTTATAGGAAATTTGAATTGATTCTATAAATATTTGTGAAATTTTCATTATTATCCAGGACCATTATTTTTTCCAAATTTCCTTTTAAAGAAAAAGAAGAAGCAGACAAAAAAGAAACCTCTGTCAGCCTTTTTCATGTGCAGTAAATACAGGAAGGAGTAAATAAATGGAGGAATGGAAACCAGAAACAAGAAATACTGAAACAGACACTACTCCTCTCTGTATTACAAATAGGAACACATCTCTATGAATGTGGAGAGAGGGCAGAAATCATATTTAATATCTATGTGGACTGCCTGCCATCAATCTGCCTTGGCAGGTGCATTACTTCTAGTTCCAGGGCTCATCATAATGAATTCTGGTTCTTGTTTTCCTTTTGTCATTGCTGCTGGGATTGTCTTCCCCTCCCCACAACATTTGCTGTACCTGACTGAGTAGCACTGCAAATGCAAAAAGGCTCAAGAACACTCCATCCTGAATTCAAATCTTTTATTTCCCATACATTTTGCCTGGGGTGAGAAATAAACACACACCAGGTCTTTGAAGCATTTCAGGATGGATTATTTAAACAAACACTGACTTCTTTAATCTAGTAAGGGAAAGAACATTTCTCAGGTGGCTGCTAAAAAACTGGTCAAAAGAAAAAGTATTTGATTCTCTAAGTTCTGATTACCAAGCTGCACTAGGAAATACATTTTAGAACAGATCTATAGGGGAGGGAGACACATTTCCAATCACCAACTGACTATACTGACTGAGCATTTCTGTGCCTTGCTAACTATTTACAGTAAACTACTTTCCATGACTGTGAAGCAGCCACAAACCATTGCAGCCATATAAATGCATTAGACTAAAAATGATCTAAAAGAGGAACAAAAGATTGTAAACATCAATATGCCATTAACTTTGTAATCTTGAAGAATGCATACCTGACAGAAAAAAGTATTTATTAAAAACATTTACATCTCATTTTTCCCTGAATCCTGCTCATGGTAATTAACAACAATAATAAATATAAAAATCAATAGGAGCATTCAAAGACAACAGCAAAAACAGCAACAGCAACCAATAAATAAGTACGATTATAACCACTAAAACGAGCAGATGAAGCCCAGGTTATTGCATTACATATGTGGAATATAAAGCTCTGCCCAGCATAGCTAAATGTCCTCCCCATTTCCATGAGTTTAGTCTATGTGCCATAGCAGTTTGAGTGTTTGGACTCAATATAATTGGAGACCAGGGTTAAATTCCCAGCTCAGCCATGAAACCCACTGGGTGACCTTGGACAAGTCACATGCTATTAACCTCAGAGGAAGACATTGGTAAACCTCCTCTGATCAAATCTTGCAAAAAAAAAAAAAACCCAAAACATGATAGTGTTGTCATAAGCTGGAAACAAGTTAAGGGAACACAGCAACAGCCTACCTGTCAAATGGCTGTGCCCCTCTCCATAAACATTCAGTGAGGATAGAGGATGGGAGCTGGATGCAGGAAGGCAATGCCATCCTCCTGGACTTCTGGAGGATATCTGGCAGTAGGGTTGCCATAATTCTCTAAAAATCAGGACAAAATGTAGCACAACATTTAGACCAAAATATAGGACAACTATAGGATAAAATGTAGCCCAAAATGTAGGACATTCAAGGTCCTCCATTTTTCTTAAATGTCCTACATTTTTGGACTAAATTTTATCCTACAATAGTCCTACATTTTGGTCTAAATTTTGTCCTACATTTTGTCTGGGTTTTTAGTAGAGAATTATGGCAACCCTATCTGGGAGGCCTGTTCCTTCCTGCAGCCAGCTGTTGCCTAACTGCATCCCATCTTTCTCCATTCTCTTCTGGCCATGGAATGTATATGCACAGGCAAATTTTTGAATGATGTTTATGTGTGTCACCAACGTGGCCACAGGGAAGGTGCCTAGCCTGAAAAGAGAGGTTATTGTACTTTGGAAGTGCTTTGGGTTGACATAACTCACTGGAAAAGATAATAATGCTTTATAAAATGAAAGAAAGTAGGAAAAAGAGGAAGACTACATTACAGGTGGATAGACTCAGTCAAGGAATCCATGGCCTCAAGTTTACAAGACCTGAGCAGGGCTGTTGATAACAGGGTGGCTTTGGGACCACTCATTCATAGGATCACCATAACATACAGTTGACTTGATGGCAATTAATTAAAAAAAATGGTAATATGTGCTCCAAACGTAAAACACTTTGCTGTGTTTTGGAAATCTAAGCATATTCAAAGCACAGAATTTCACCATTTCAGTTTCTCAGAACAGACAAACTTAGGCACGTTACAGACCACTGAGAAGCAGCGGTCTGGCTCTGCCTCCGCTAGCAGCGTCCGGGAACCGCAGCCTTTAAATGGCGCAGCTCCCGGATGCTGCAGAGAAGGAGTGCGGAAATCATGCTCCTTCTCAGGTCCCAGAAGAGGCGCTGTGAGTGCCAAAGGGCGCACTCGCAGCGTCACTTCCGGTGCATCACGTGCGGACGCAGAGCATCTGCTATGTCAAAATGGCGGTGCCCGTATGAACAGGGCGCTGCCATTTTGTATGGACTGCGTCCGTGATAGGGTATGGGGCATCTAGAAGAGACGCCCCTTTTTCAAACTGGGACGTCCTCAGGACATCCCTAATGGTGGTTTGTAACCCACCATAATTTCACTGGGAAAGCAGTAAGTACACTGTTTTAATGCCAATGGGTTGACCCACATGCTGTGTAGGAAAGCTTGAGTGGATTTCAGGCACACAATGATCTTTAATCATTCTTCTGCATATCTTAAATTGGTTTCAGGACATCACTTTCACAAAGGAGAAACGGTATGTCAGAAAACTGGGAGTACCATAAAGAATCAACAGTGGCCAACTACTTTTTTATTAACTTTCATTGGAAGGCTTTCCATTTTGTTTGACACACAGATGAGTACATATGAGATAAGAAACAAAGTATGCAACTGAGATGACTATATATCATCCTTTTTCACCATTATAAAAGTGGTAGTCACACAAACTACCAAAAACTAATTTTCAAAATATGTCCCCAGGTATAGTCCATGCCTATGGATTTAAATTTAGAAAGCGTGTAAATATTTTATTATTTTCATCATATTCCAGTGGAAGGAGAGGTAGGAAATCGGGGAGATCCCAGGACCTTCTATAATTACAAAGGGGGGGGGGGATGCTATAATGTGAGGTGGAAATAGGTATTTTTTATTTTTATATTGCCTTTCCGTTGAAATTAGCATGATTTGCACAACTTTAAAGTAAACAACAAAACATTGAGCTATTACTGTATAATCATATCTTACCTTTCCACTGAAATTAATATGAATTTAAAAGTATGTAAAAGTAGACAATGAAGACATTGAGATAATGAAAGATTTTTCCATAGCTTGGCTCAGTCATTAATCAGAATGGTAGCAGCAGACAAAAAATTGGAAAAAGACTAGGATTTGGAAGGGCAGCTATGAAGGAAGTATACAAGATCCTGAAGTGTAAAGATATATCACTGAATACCAAAGTCTGGAGTTTCTGCACCATTGTATATAATGTTATGTTCCCTTGTATTTGACAGTATATGTTTGAATTTCAGCCATTTGGTGGAAAAGAGTGTTATAAATAAATGTTATTATTGTTATTATTATAATGTTATTATTCAAAATGAATAGCAATAATAGAAATACTTTAAAAGATGAAAATGAAATAACAGGATAATTAAGACAATCCTAGATGGTGCACTTCTTGCTTTCTCACCCCACCCCCAGCAGAAGCATTCCCTATGGGTGTTGTTCTGTTCATTAACCAGCCATAGAGGAGGAGAGGGAAGGAGGCAGACAACAGTCTTGGGCAGCAAGATTACCTTCTTTAGGCAAGAATGGGGATATATGCCTTTGAACTTGGTGTGAGGGGCTAGTCTGTTGCACCCCATTAAAAAAAGGGATGTACATGCATGTGAAATACACGTATGTCACCAACAGTAATTCTGGCAACCGCATCATTTAAAAAGTGAAAGAAATAATTGGCTTCTGAATTCAGAAAAAGGGGAATCATAAGTCCACACCAGTGATCCCCAAATTCTGGACTTCAGCTCCCAGAATCCCAGACCATTAACCAGCATGGTTGAGGCTTCTGGGAGCTGAAGTCCAAACACCTGGAAGATCAGAGTTTGGGAACAACTGATCCACACCCTCCCTTGAGGCCCCCATTCCGATGAGACTGAGGCCCTGTGCAGACTGGCCATTAAGGCCAACCTGGGAGTGGAGTTGGGGTGTGGCATCTGCACAACATGTGACCTGATTCTGCCCCAGGGTGCCATGATGCCACGTGCCACCCCACATGGCATGCGGCATCATGGCACTCCTCTGGTACTGCATCCACATGACGCACCACTAAAGGAGTGCCTTAATGCCACAGTGTCATGGCTATCACACCCTGGAAAGGCCAGATCAGGGCCATGGCATGGCAAGCACATGAGCAGAGTTCTCATGTTTGTTCAAATCACCTTGAATGCAGGTTTCTTCAATGAAGCCAGTTCATACAAAACTGCAATCTGCCAGTAACTGGTATCTCCCTGCATGTCTTACTTGTGTGAAAGGCTTTCCATGGGATGGAAGGAAATGAGGACCCATTAGTGGCCCTTCTCTCAAGGTCATATGAATTTCCACACCCTTCACATTCATGCATGGATGTCTGCATAGGTCAGTGCACACAGACCTACATCTACATAGCTTATTTGGGAATGAGGAACCTTCATGATTAGAGTTCCCAGGGAAGTTTATGCATGTAGTTTTCACCTTTGCAGACTATGCCCCTGGGCTGATATCTATGTCTAATATCCAGACATATAGAACAGTACCAGAGCACAATCTCTCTGCCCCTTCATCCTATAAAGGTCACTTCCAATGAATAACACATGTTGGTAATACTAAATCTGGGTCTCAGAAAGGCGGGTTACAGACCGTCCGTTTGGGGCGGGCTGCACCTGCTCCTTTCCCCGGGGTATCGGGGCCTCAGCGTCCAGAGCGGCAGCCGCTGAGGTCCCGATCCGCCGCTTTTCAGGCTGCGGGGAAGCGGCAAAAGGCCCCTTCCCCGCAGCCTGGAAAGGGGTGTCCTTGGGGCTTCAAGCCCCAAGGACACCCCACAGCGGGGGGGAAGAAGGAGAAGGGGCCGCTTGGCCCCTTTCTCCTTTGGTCCACTGGCCGCAGCCGTGTGAAAGCTGCGCCCAGTGGACCAAACCAGGAAGGAGCTCCGTGGCGCGGCCGTGATGTCGTCATGGCAGCGGCCGTGTGGAACAGCCGCTGCCATTTTGTGCGCGCAGAGCGTGCACTAGGATTAGGGGGGTGCAGAAGCACCGCCCCTTTCTAACCCTAGTACACGCTCTGCGCGTACTTTCTGGCCCGTTTGTAATGGGCCAAAGATAGGCTAAAAGAAGAGGTTTCAGGCTGCTTTGAGAGCTTGGTGTTTAAAAGCAGCTGGAAACCACTCTGTGGTCGTTCTAAGGAGGGAAAATGCGGCACTAAAAAGAAGCACAAATAAATCTCCCTAGCCTGGAAAATGTTCCTCTTTGGAAGTGCAAAGAAACACATCATCATGAGATCAGTCACAGAGGAGCAATCCATTCTAACCTTAACCCTAAACTGGCATATAAATGCACTGGTGCAGGTGCACATTTAAAACGTATGGAGCCAGGAGTTGGGGCGGCAATGCAAAAAAGGGAAAATGTGAAACCTCCAATGGCTGTATGTACAACATGCACAAAACACAAAGTCCAAGAGGGGGCATGGGGTGCAAATCCAAGAGAGGGTATAATTGCACATTGCCATTGTCTTACTGGGCACACCTCTGGTCTGATGTTCAGGTGTGACTGTGTGCACAATCGAAGGGGGTGACCATCCAATGGGATGGGATCTAAGAAGCCGACTGTCACTGGAAGTGTGCAGGGATTTTTTTTGGGGGGGGGGGATCGTAAAAAAAAAATACCCAGCAGCATGGTTTCATATCATGCCATGCAGTTGTGGTGTGTGCATGTGGATCACCTTGGGAGCAGGCAGTGCGGTCAGCGGGATCTTGGCCCACTCTCAGAAAAATAGCTTCAGGCTGCTATTTCCTGCCCATCTGCTTGAAACTCTAGTTATACATCAAAAGCATTCTAGGCATTCTCATAAACAGGAATTGGAGAATTACAGCTGAACATAATAAATGAGATTATTTTTCTCAGTATTTCCAATTTGATTCTCCCCTCCCCTCCCCCCCCCCATTTTTTCATGTTTTAGGATTGCTCTATATCTCCAAAGCTGCTCGGCTAATTTTATAATTTGGTGGTGCATACAAAATCAACTAGCATGAACATCCAAAGCAGTCACAATAGATTATGCCTTAATTCTATCCACTTTGCCATGTTAAATTTCTTGTATAGTTCTTCATAAATCCATGAACAAGTTATAGCCACTGTGAGCTTCTATGTAAGCAGAGAAGTGACTCTAATCTGGGTTTTATTCCAAGCTTTAAAGACATTATCTAACACAATGAATGTATTTTGGAGGTAAGGTTCAGCAGTTTGGTCACACAAAAACCCAGAGAAACTTCACTGTCCCTTTTACATGGGAAACAACAACAATATTTATTTCTTACCTGCCTCTCCCCATGGCTCAAGGTAGGGAACAACAAGAGGCAAAAAATGCATAACATCAGTTAAAACACAACATCAGTTGAAAATATACATCAGTTTAAAAGAACAAACAAGGCACATGCATATTAAAACAATCCACAATTTAAAAATCCATCATTTAAAATTTACAATTTAAAAATTATCTGGATAGGCATGTCAGAAGAGACTGGACTTTATTAATGATTCAGACACCATTTTCAGCTGTTGAATCTCTTCTGGTAGGTCATTTCACAGTCTAGAGTAGGTTGAAGAAAAAGTCCTCTGGCTGATAGTTGGCAAACTACTCCTGGCTGCCCAGAGTAAATGTCCCTTGAGTGTACATGGTGGATTATATGGCAGAAGATGATCCCATAGGTAACCTGGACCCAAACCATGTAAGGCTTTAAAGGTACTAAGTGATACTTTATACTTTTCCTAGAAACTAATTGGAGTGTGGAGGGATTTTAATAATATTTAATATAGCCAGCAGAGATGATAGCTTGAATTTGGTGAACTGTGGTCAGTATCCTTAGTACACCAGTGCTCTTCACTTCCATGGCATTTCTGCATCCCACTGTAAAACTGTCATGAAGATCCTTCTGGAACAGCATTCAGCAAAATTTGAGGACATCTCAATGTCACAAAAATTCAGAAGCCCCTGCTTGTACCTGCATATAAATGCTTTATGCAGGTTCAAAAGTTTCTCTGACAAACTTTCAAAGAAGGAACTTTGAATCATGATGTCATCCAGTGCTTGAAATTTATCTTTTTGGACTACTGTTTTCATCTACTATAGCCAATGACTATGCATAGAATGGCCAGCGAATTTGGAAGGTAGATTAAAAAGACAACATTTTTCAAATTCTGGTGTCACTCCATATTGTATTACCATAGCAATCTTTTCATTTCCCCCATTCTGATTTAAATATATCCCAGAACTGTTTAGAGATTTCAGTATGCACACTTATCTATTAGACTAGCAAACAAGGTAAGAGTCAGCACGGTGAAAAAAATGCACAGCTTAATGAGCTACGTGGGTGTCTACTGTAATGATGCCCACTCATCCTGCTGTATATCAGCCAGTTCTTTTCTCTTTCTAACTGCCCACACTTCTAAAGAAGCTTAGTTTATTTATATTTTGGGATGCATCTTGGCCTCTGTCCAAAAGCACATTTTGTAGATGAAATTCCATCAAATCTGTTCACACTCCCTTCAGCTAGTGACAAAGATGAATGCTTATTTTGGGTTGTGTTGGATGCTCTTTTTTTCACTTTTCCATATTTAGTCATTCCCTGTCATGTCATTGCTCTGGGTGTTGCAAATTAGAAAATCTATGCACACCAAATGGACGACCCCTCCCTTTCTTTAAAAAAAATGCTTATTTTCTTTAGAGCTATTTTCTGAAATGGCACGTTCCTCCTAGTTAAACATTATAAATTGTACAATACAGGCAGGAGCATTTTCTGGAGAGGTTCCATATTATGGACAGGCTCTGTGTGCAAGCATTTCTTTTTTGCTTTTCTTTATCTTTATCTTTACCATCTTTTTTCTTTTTCTTTTTCTTTTTGGCTATGATATCAGAATGAGGATCTCTAAGTCTTAATTCATTATTTAATTTTAGCCTGATTTCCTACCCTCAGATCCTCAAACCAAATTTTAAAAAATCTGTACATGCCTTAATGTGAACATCTTCTGCTCTGCAGTCTTGACTGCTGTTAACCACCATTTGGAATCTGTAAACTGGAGGATGTAAACAGTCCAGACATATGTGTGCCAGTGTGGTGTAGTGGTTTGAATGATGGATGACTCTAGAGACCAAGGTTCAAGTCCCCACTCAACCATGGAATCCCACTGGGCAACCTTGGGCAAATCATAGTCTCACCCTCAGAAGAAGGCAAAGGCAAAACTTCCTCTGAACAAATCTTGCCAAGAAAACTCTGGGATAGTTTTGCCTTAGGTCAGGTCACCATAAGTTGGAAATGACTTGAAGGCAGACAGTAGTAAACTCACAAACAAGAAACTCCTGCATACACACTGAATGATTGTACTAAGTGGTTAGAATACATCACTTCCTGCAAGCATATGGTACACTTGAACAATTTATAAACAATTTATAAAGTCAAAAACAACTTCAAAGCACATGACAACTGCAAACACTCCAGAATCCCAAGGCATGGCAACCACAGAATGGCAATACCCTCTTCCCCTACATAGAGAAATTAAAGGTTGGCCTTCTTAATATGATTAATAAAATCAACATACAAGAGAAAAATAAATACTGTAATATCATCTTATATATGGTCTCATTGGGTAGAGTCCTTTTGGCACAAAGATGGAAATCACCTGAGATACTAACTATTGGTGACTGGTTGATCAAAATCTTAGAAGCCATTGAAATGGATAAATTACCAAGAGCAATAGAAGGATCTCAGAAGGCAAAGAATGGATCATTTTTTGACATTTTCTGAAGAAAAGTGGAGTTGTTAAGTAAATGTACAACAAATAAGTATAATAAGAAAGAAAAACAGAAATAATAAAACAAAGTGAAGTCAAAAGAAGAAAAGGAAATTTACACCTACAGACAAGAAGAAGAGAAGTATTTCCAGAATATGTATAATGATACAAAAGAATTAACCTAAGAAGCCAAGGGAGGAAGGGGGTAGGGAGGGTGGTAAGGGATAAATAGTACACTGCAAATTTATATAATGTAAATATTTAAGTGTTTTCTTGTTTTTAAAGTAGTATATGAGAAAATAAATGATGATGATGATAGAAAATAGAGGCTGGAATATCATTTTCTTCTGTGATCTGGACATAACATCAACCACTGTGTGTTGTTAACTGCCCTCCAGTTGACCTTGACTCATGGCATCTCCAAGACTCCCTATTCTCCACCGCTCTGTTCAGGTCCTTCAGGCCCAGGCCCATCTGACATTCAGCCTTCCTCTCTTTCGACTACTTTCCACTTTTTCTAGCATCATTGTCTTTTCTAATGAATCATTCCTTCTCATGATGTGGCCAAAGTATGACAGCCTCAATTTAGTTGTCCTGGCTTCCACTAAGAGTTCATACAGGTCTTCTATGAGGCTTCATTAACAATGTCCCAGCTCACAACTCTGAGTTATCAGTTTACAGGTTTCTTACATGTTGCCTGCATAGTTTCACTCCCTGAGGGAGCAAATAGGCAATCTATGTGGTTCATCTAATTTTGTTGTTGTTGTTGCTGCAATGGAGACTGGTAGGGTCAATGTCAGTGGGGTAGTAAATCTGCTGTGGTTCTAAATTTACAGGAGCTACTGCTGGTGATGAACCTTAACCTCAAATTAGGTTTAGCAGTGGGGATAGCTCCTTTAAAATTCAGAGTAAAGCCTTGGACATATTTGTCTTTCCTTCTACTCAACATGGAATCCATCATGTCATCCACTTTGGCTGGTCATTCCCCCACAAACTAGAGTGAGAAGCCTTTTCTTGTTCTTGGAACATGACTCTTGAGGAGGAGGAAGCCAGAGAGCTAGTTTTGGAGATCACAAAAGAAAGCCCAGATGGAAGCTTTGTTTGATTATTCCCACTTGCTCTAGGATTGATCAGATGGTGTGCATTAGCACATTGGCTTATTCACAATAAAAATTCTGGCTCACTGCAGTGTCCATTTGCACTTAATGAAGCCTTAAGTAGCAGGCTTCCAGTAACTTAATTTTTTTCATGCAACTCCTGAAAAAGAGGCAGATGCGTCCTAGGATAGAGCATCTGATCATCATCTTTTACTGCAATTTCTTCTGCTGCCATTTTTCTCCTTCTATATCATGGGGCAGATGTCTTTTGGGGAAAAGTGACAGTATGGTTCCTGTAAATCATTATTTTATTTTACTTATTTATTTTTTGCTTCTTGTAATCACACTCACACTTTTTCTCCCATCTGTCTTCTGATTCAAGGTGTTACCACTCAGTATTGCAAACTGCAATGTGGGGTTTTGTGCTGTAAATTGGGGCCAACAGAATTTGAGTTTAAAAGATTCTCCCTTCTGAGTTAGGAGCACTGAGCGCTAGGCTACTGGAATGACCTCTTGATTGGCAAGAGGGAAAAATATATATATTGTTGGTACAATTATAACAATTCCATGATAGTTAACAAACCTATTAATGATTAAATTTAAATTTTAAGAAAACAGCCCTGTAGGTTATTACAGAGCAAACAGTATTCTAAAATGTCTCCAAATTTCATATGCTATACAATTCATAAATTGTTGTATAATATTTACTCTGGTGTTTTTAAAGACAGAGAATTGGGTGGAGGAAAGATTAATTCTGATACTTCTGGAGCCTTTTCCAGTGCTTATATGAACACAGTGGTTAAATGGACACAACCTTAGCTATCTTATCTTGGACATGTGGGGAAAAATAGCTGTCATTTATATCTTTAAAAAAGCATTAATATTATGTGGGGTTATTAATATGTTCAACTCTCATCAGTGAATGTTGTTCAAATGTTTGAATTATTCACAAAACAGTGTGTGTGTGAGAGAGAGAGAGACAGAGAGAGAGAGCTGCCTTTTTCTTCAGATTTACATTTGGTCTACTGTTAGCATTTTGGGTAGATTTCATGTTGTGTGCATTTTAAAGAAGTAATGGATTTACAGTGATGTGAGCTCTGCAAAAATATACAGAATCTTTTGAGTGCAGAGATTTGAGTGAAAAACGTTTTGGCAAAATTTCACCTTTTCCATGAACTTGTAAAATAACCCATGCTCACTTTCACAAAAGAGTAGAAAAATCAAACCACCTTTAATGATGCTACTTATAAACCATAACAGGGATATTGTGGGGCTTAGCATCTGTAAAACACTTTGCAATATTCATCCAAAAGGTGCTATAAAAAGTCTAAAACTCTATGAATAATAATAGAACAATGGCATTTTAAACATGAAGCAGCCAACTAAATATCATGAACGTCCTACAGAGGAAGTAAAATTCAATGCAGCATCTGTACTGTAGTGAGTGTGAAAAAGATAGCAGTAGATCACAGTGGCACCTGAAGGAGCTTTAAAAATTTTTTGCTTTGTCTCTGTAATGTAATACCTTGATGGTCCGAGTCTTGTGTGAAGTAAATCTGCATCTACACTGCAGAAAAATCCATTTTGACCTGACTTGAACTGCCATGACTCAGGGCTATGGGATTCTGGGAATTGCAGTTTATTGCTCCACTTTGGTGCCACAACAAACTGCAATTCCCAGAATCCCATAGCCTTGAACCATGACAGTTTAAGTGGGATCAAACTGGATTATTTCTGTAGTGCAGATGCAGCCTATGTCTTGGGAAAAGCACTATCACTGAAAAGTAGAAAACACTAGAAAATCTCACATAAAGTTCTATTAGCTGGTTCACTAGACTGGTTCAGATAAACATTTTAGGAGTGCAGTGGCACTGCAGCTGCATCCGTCCTGCATAAATAATCCAGTTTGATACCACATGAACTGTCGTGGCTCCATGCTATGGAAATCTGGGAACTGTAGTTTTGTGAGACATTTAGCCTTCTCTGTCAGAGAGCTCTGATGCCACATCAAACTACAAACCATGGTAGTCATGGCAGTTAAAGCAGTGTGAAACGGGATTATTTCTGCAGTGCAGATGCAGCCTGCATCTCCAGACAACCTCTCTCATATAAATAGTATCTTGCATGGAGAGCAATAGTCAGGGGAATGAACAGAAATTTCTGCCCCAATTTCTGGATTTTTGGAAAGGACTGAAACCACTGAACAATAAAGCCTTCAAGTCCCATCCCAGAGAGATAGCCCAGAAGATACCATTGCTGACAATCTAGAAATCCATCAAGAGATCAAGCAGAACCAACAGGACACAGACCCCAGCCCAGTCTTTGTTCCATACCCAAGCCTCTCATCCGTCACATCCAGAAACACCATACAATCCAGGACTTTGTCTGGAAATAGGAAAGTAAAGACTGTCCAATAATTGTTGAGTATGGTAGAGCTTGGGGCTTGGGCTTTTAAGTAATGATCTAACAACTGCCTGTTTTAGGCATGATGGAACACTTTCTTGATGTTTAAAAGCATTTACCAGTCTCTTTATCCAATAAACTTGACCTCTAGATGCTTTTATAAACCACTGGGAACGAGGATACATAATATATGTCATGAGCCTTATCTCTCCAAGAATCAGTCACATCCTTGGGATGCAAGAATCAAAAAGTACCTGTTAGTATTTGACGAGCAGGAAACAAATGTTACATCCAGAGGAACAGCATAAACTGCAGTGTCCAAGTCAGAATGGATCCAAGCAGTTTTACGTACTAATTGTCACACTATTTTTCACACTGAACTACCATATGGTCTGTATTCCCTTTATTCTCCTCTTGCAGACCAGAATGTAAGGCTTAGTTTCCATCTTGAATCTCACGTTTTTCTCAGTATGATTCTTTCCAAATCAATAAAAAAATAAATTTTAGCCTCTACACGTATTTTTTAAATTGAAACAGCGTTTAAAAAGAAGAGAAACAGATAGATGGGGTTGGTGTACTAGAGTATGTCATCCCTGTTGCCACTGCTGAAGAAAAAATCAACAGCCATTTCAGACAGCTTTTGTACTTGGCCATCTTGCTAAACACCTCAGACAGCAAAATGTTCTGGGACAGCCCTGGAAACCAGGGGTACAGGCAGAATGGTGCCCTCTTCCAGTAATTGTTTAAAGCAATAGTGTATGAAAGGTGTTAAGGTTGGATCATTTTGGATAATCATACCCTATCTACTGGTTTATCTCACACTATTAAAAAGGATAGTATATTCACTATTAACAACATTTGATATAGATTCATGTTGTTCTGATATTTCTTTTGTCCTTGTTTCCTTAAACTTGCATTGCAGGCGGCAAATCTTATCAAGACTCACACAATGCTCAGATTAAGGAATCATTTATGACATAGATCATGTAGTGACCTACATTTCAAATGCTGCTATAGTCTGCACACCTGCAATGTGCTGGAGGAAATGTTACATCCGCTACACAGATTTCATGTGTGTGTTTAGAGAATTGGGTGGACAGGAATTATGTGATACTGCTGGATGTTGCATGAAAATGGTAAGGATGTGTATATGCTAAAACAGAATATGCAAAACATGTTTCTAGGACTTAGCCTCCAGGAGAAAAAAAAAGATAAATGACCTACATTTATAAAAGAGTAGGGCATACAGAGAGCTGCTTTAAAACAAGGCAGACAGTCATGTCCAATGGTGTTTACATTTGGTACAGTGGGTCTCAGGGCCTGAGACAAAGGTCTTCCACAAGGTCTTTATCCACAGATGCGAAACATTGGATCTGACATCTTGTATGTGTAAAGCATTAACATTACCACTAAACTATTTGCTGCCCACACCAATGTGAAGCTTATTGTCAATACAGTATATAGAAAACAAGCAGTAACATATTAACTAGAAACTTGAGTGGTAGAGCTGTGCATCTTTTGGATATCAATGCACAATTTCAATAGCTACATGTTTAGTGTCAGAGGCAATGCTGGTTTTACTGGTGCGGGGTGAATTCTTCCAAGCCCTAACTCCCTGCTGATCTTACAGGCTGAAGGTTTTAAAAACTGACAGTTAACCAGAGTAATTCCAAGTGAAAATGAGGTAGGACAAGATGATTTTGCAGCAAAAACAATTATTTATTTAAAAGACAGAAAAAAGATAGCAGCAGAAACCAACAAATCAATGTATACAAGTAAAATGGGAAAGGGGTGACTGAGGACTGGATCCTGGGGTAACAGTAGTAACATGCTCTTAGTGACAAAAACAAGAAGAAGTCTGCTTATGCTTGCATATGTACTGTTTTGTTTTTGTTGTTTTGGGGATTGGTATTCCCTTCCTCCCTTTACTAAATATGCCCTTACCCCAGGATTCACTCTTTCACCATGATAGCATCCCCAATTGCCACACCTTTCCTGATACAGAGCACAGAGGATCATAAAAACAACTGGTGATGTCCACATAGCCATACATCCTAATTATACCATCCACTGTGACCTCCAGAAGATCCCAACAGATCTCTGTTGAAAATGTCGATATGGAAGGTGCATTATACACAACATAGTAGGATCTCAGTGTGTGCATGTCCCTGTGTTAAATTGTTTGGGGGGAAATTGTCAGAGAGGAAGACTTTTGAAGACAACAATGGGAAAAGACCGATAGATAACAACAGAAGTATTACTAAGAAAATTGAATGTTTGGACTTACTCACTGATTTGATTATAAAAATGAATCCTTTGTGGAAACTTTGTCAAGCCTCAGCTACCATGACAAAACAAGAAAATTTATGCTTGGCACATATTCAAAATGCTGCTGAAGCTAATGCAGCTAGGTAGTTAAGGTGAAGGGTTTTTTAAAAGCTTCAAATTACCGCTAGTGATTTTCATTATGTGTTCCTAAAAAAAAATCTGCAACACTACACACCAGCATAGAAAGTGCAGCCCATAAGCTTCATGCAGCTCCGCAAATTCTTTTCTGACCCCCCAAGCCCCATTTTTTAAAAAAGATGAAAAAACACCCATAAAATATCCTTAAGTGTTACCTGGAGTTGTCAGATATCAGCCAGAAACCAGTCAGAAATGGTTTGCAATCAGTTCAATGTTGCATTATCAGCCAAAAATGCAAAAACATGGCCTATGATAGAAATAAAAAATGGACTCCCTCCCTGCCACAGTTTCCCTTCCCTGCTATACACATGTAGACAGGAGTAGCACAATGGAAATGGCTTCTTAATAAACCTTAGTAAATCTGCAAACCTGTGCTACACAATGAGTTGATAGCTTGCTTTTAATTTTAGTTTCTTAAAAGTGTCAAGATGATACAAGATCCTATGAATTCTATAGTCATATTTTATTTTCTTACCCCATTCAGTGTTTGTTTAAAAAAATCTACCTTGACTTTCTTGGAAATAGTTCAAGGTCCCAATCAATAAAATTCAATTTAATCAGTGAAAAAATCCATTAAAACACTGAGATCGAAGTATGTCAACACAATTAACAAAACTGTGAAACACAATAAGTGTCTCATCCTACATGCTGGTGGTGACCAGAGGAATTTTCATTCAGTTTTTGGGTCTAAACCAGAACCATGTGATAGCTTGCATAAAGCCATGCAGATGAAATATTTCATTAGTTATTGTGAAAGGGAAATGCAAAAGAAGAGCTTTTTTTTTCAATGATATTGCACTATGCATGTGGGAAATGGTTTATGAGAAATACGATGAGAAGAATGGAGAAGGCTGCCCCTCCCATTAGCAAAACTATTCCATCTGGGTCTCCCCAGGATGGGCTAAGAAATTCCATCTTGAATCAAACACTTCAGCAAAGGCACAGCATAGGCCAGAGGACTTTAAAGTACGTAATTTTCATTAAGGAGAGGGGAGGAAGATTCTACAAATGAAGGAAGGGAGCTGACACAGTGGAAAGATTTAGGGGAAACAGAAAAGGAAGAGTCAGCTAAGAACCTGGCCTAGCTAAAACAGTTCACCACTGTCCCCAAAAGTTGATGAGCCATTGGTTGTCTTGGTTATGGGGATATACTACTGTATAGGTTTCTTCCTGAACTAAAGACTGCCTTGAAAGTACCTCTAAAAAGTCAAGATTTATTTTAGATATAGGAGTTCTATACATTTGTAAAAACTTTGTTCCATTGCCTAGAAGGAAAGATCTGAACAATATGGTGTGGGGGAAGAGTAAAGTTATGCCAAATGACACTGGTTCCTTTATGATATGGAAACTATAAACACACCATTGACTGAAAGGTATGATATAGGTATTAAGTAGCAGGGAAAAATTACAGATTTCAAAGTAAGAGCCTTCTGCTATAAAAGTAAAAACCACAGACCCTACAGGACAGCTCTCTTCTCAAATCAGCTGTTTGAATCCCAGAGGAGCAATAGCAGAGGCACTTCAGGCTGATGATGTGCAGCACCTGGCATGCACCAAGCTCTCCCAGGGAAATGTACAGTGAGGGTTATAGAGAAACGCTCTTCTGGACTATGTGTACTCTTGGACTCCTTATCAATAACACCTATTCCTTCTTACACAATTTACTACAATCTAAGGCCATACCAAGCATATACTGGTAATTACCAAAATCAAATACCAAGGCTATACAGGATTAGCATCAGCAAAGGCCAAAACCTAGCATTAGCTGACATTACAGAGGTTTCTGGGAGAAATAGGGCATGAAAATGAGCGTAACAGGACAATTAGCATATGCTAGTCCTCTTTGCACAAAGCTCTTCTGATGATTTTTTCAAACACAGGAAGATAAAGCAATGAATGGCACAGGTCATACAATGGAACTAAATGCTTCTGGTTCAACCACAAGGTACAACACAATATAATGTAAGCAGAAGAATGTAGAATTGACATGACCACATATCAAATTTTGTAGATGTCACAAGTTCCTGGCAGTGCACAGAGTATGTCCTTGATCAAGGGTGACAACTGTCTGCATTTACCTCTTTGAATGGATGGTATCAAGATGATGTCAACAAACTAAGAGATTGTTGCATGTTTTTCTGACTCTACACTTGTATTTAACTTTTGAGCTATAAATGTACAGCCCAATTGTAGCTTCTTTTGAACGTCATATATTGTCATGCCTGACTTTATAAAAGAGCTAAATCGTGGCCTGAATAATGTCCCAATCCTAGCATTGGAGGTTTGTTGTTTTTTTTTTTTAATGCATATATCTCTTCTAGCCAGAGGAGGGGGAGAAGAAAGATAGGAGGAAAGTGAGTTTGCATCATCACTTTCCCTTCTCAGGCTCTGACAACATCTAATATGAACAAGCCCTTGGAGAAATTCACAAATGTATTCTTTAGTGTTCACAGTAATTGCTTGGTTTTGTTGCTGGAGAGCGGTAATACGTTAACGTGCTCTGCTGGCTTGGGTTCTCATCCCACAAATTAAAACACTCATTTACAACCGAGCAGTATTTGTAACGAAATAAGATTGAAACATTCCTAAAGTGCAGTGGGGTTAAGCAGTCTGAGGGATTCCTGGAACTGGATTTTGATTATGCAAGTAAGAAAGTAAATGGCTTTTAAAAAATCTTATTGCCTTTTCTGAGTTTTCCCAATAAAAATGTATTGTCTGTTAAACACAGACAATAGAAAATTTAAAAATGCCAAGGGAACTGTTTTTTTTTACTGCTAGCAGTTTTGAATCCAAAGACTCTTTGCTATTTAAGGATAATGAAAGGTGTTTATTCCAAAGGTTGAAATGAAAGGCATTCTTAATTTACATTGCAAGACATTGAAGACATTTACTTAAATATCCTTGATTTTAATGGGAGGGCCATAGTGGTATAACATGATGGTTTAGCACAAATTAACACAGGTTGTCAAGGACATTATGCTGTTTGAGATGAAGAACAGCATGGTTCCTCATCATCACTTAATGTTCAGAAACTAGTTAGAAAAACAGTTGAATAAAACTTTAGCAATGAGAATGGGACCATATCTTACCACTCTGATGGGACAACAGAATACTTAAGTGTCAGGACAGCTGGTGTGGCACACACACAGCTTCCAACAGAATGACATGATGAATTCAAAAAGGAAAGCTACCATCTGCTACCTGAAGTAATCTCCTCACCTGTCCTAAGAATACTAGCAGCTTTGCATCAAGCAATGGCCGTGTCTGCATGTGCCAAAAGGCCCATTTTCCCCACATTCTGGCACTGTCCTATTCAGACAATTCATGGTCCAACCTTCAGTTCTGGTGTGGGCAGTCCAGACCATGTCCAGCAAACCCTGCACCAAAAATGGAGCCTAACAGGGTTACAACATAGTAAAATAACTCGTTGCTTCAGATTTTCCAGGAGCGCTTCATCATCATGCTTTGTCAGCTATCTACGCAGCCATTTTACTGGTCTGCCTATCATGTCCACAACTGCAGTGGGTCGCCTGTTCTGAGGTCAAAACCAAGGTGTACAGCATGTGACAATTGCTGGGCATCTCATTCTCCCTTCAGAAGTAAGTGTCCAATGGTGGTAGCAGACGTACTAAGTAGGCCACCAGCATTCCCATGCAGCAGCATAATAATAATAATAATAATAATAATAATAATAATAATAATAGGATTTATTTATATGCCACCCAATGACTGGGAATCCGGGCGGCTTAAAACAGAGGGGATAATAGATGGTTCCCTGCCCTCAGGCTTACAATCTAAAAAGACACGACACAAAAGGAGAAGGGAATGGTGGGGGGAGGAGATGAGGTCCAGCATTCTTCTCTTCCTCTGAGGCCTGGACCAAAGCAGATGGACTGGAGGGAGGGCTCTTCTTCTTCAGGCTAGACCTGGTGGAGTTGGGCCTAGAGGCCAAGGTAATAGAAGAAAATGGGGCAGTTGTTGGACCAGGATTCTATGGGTTGCCCATGGAGTACCCTGGCCAGTACAGACAAGGCCAATGACTCCTCCAAATGCTAACATGGTAAGAGGAAATGGTATGTGCAACTTCTTGCTTATTTGGAATGTTCCTTGTTGTTTACAGTTATCATGATGCTGTGTTATTGTATATGTTCAGATGCATTCTCCTTCTTGTTACTGTCACCAAAGCATGGCTAGTGCAAGTACCTTTGCAGATGCAGCTTCTGTCAGCACTTAAACCAAAAAACACTTTGACCCACCATCTGAGATCCAGTGACTGTATAAAGCCCTCATTAGGCCTTGGAGGGTCCCACAATCCTCCCTCCATAAATCTGCAAATGGCTGTAAAAAATGTGGAAGAAGTTTCACCACGATTCTTTCCCTGCCCCAGGCTATTATGGGCTCATGGCAAGCCTTTCTTAAGCCAGGAACTGGATGTCAGTTTTTCAAACACAGACTCCAAAAGAGGTGTCCAAGGTAGGGTGCTTTGGGACCCTGTAGGCTGCTCCACTATTATCTCTACTACATCTTGGAGCCAAAGTCCTCCATGGCATGACCAGGTCAATGATGTTAGAACACCAAAGACAAAAAAAAAATATCAAAAGTATTGTGAGTATACATGAGGCTGCAGAAGAAGGAAGAGAAAACAGAAAACATTTATCTAAGAATTATCTAAGTATAACATCAGCTAATCTGAAACCACCTGGCAAGAGCAGAACAAGTAGTTTATTATTAGTATCAGACTGGTAACAAAACAAAGATAGGCACATTGTTGCCATGACAGCCAGAAAATCTTGAGCCACAGCAGAAAGTGAAGCCAGAGTCTTGAAAAACCATAAGGTAAGGAACTGAGACCATCTTTATTAGGTCTACCAAAGAGTCCTACATATCAATAACTGAACTCATTGCCTGAGAAAGATTCTTATGTAAACAAATGGTATAATTCATATATATGACAAAGCTGTTAGCACCCTTGATCAAATTTTGAAAAAGTGTTTTGTTTTTTTTAATTCCCTAAAGACCCGAAACAGATCAGTGAGAACTGATCATGCTCAGTGATCATGCACACATGCAGGCTGGCTGGCTGGCTGTGGAAGGAGAAAACAGAAAATCATGGGAATCAAAATGGGATACAATATACTAGAAAGGGGTATGGCTGTTTGGCACCCAGAATAATAGTGCTTCCCACCAGATCGTTTGCTTCATATCTCACCCGTATGTTATTAATGGCAATAAGGGAGTCCTCAGTCATTTCCAAGTCCTCACTGTCATGCATTTAGCAAGGAGAAGTATGAAAAGTAAATAATATAAACATAGTATAAAAATCATTTATATCAATGATATAAAAACTGGTAAGTTGTAATCCTCTCACTGGTTTCACAAGCAACTATGTGAAGATAGTGATCATTTGAATATGCTTGAATATGTAGAATACTGCCCTTGCCCATTATACAATGAGACTGCACACTGTCAGATGTGCAACTGGCAACACAACATTACCATTCCAGAGGGGTTGATTTTGTTCTACATGGGGCGATTTAGGCTACATGTAGGATATCAGCCATTTAGTCTCCACATAAGTACTCACTATGAACACTTGTTCAACCTTGCCTTGCTTTTCTGCTCTAGTCAGAAGAACCCAAAACAATGTAGAGAGCCATCACTCTCCACTGTGATATTCTCTACATTCATGTCCCTCTGTCTTTGTTGTGTCGCAACATTCCTAAGCTGCAATTTCTACCACACCCTCTCAAAACCCTAGCCTATTCCAACCCAGACCCCAGCACTATTTCTCCTCTCAAATTAGATATTTGTGTTCTTCCTAGGAAAACATGAATGCACTAGATACATTTATGTTCTCTAATCTCTATACTCCTTACAACATCACACAATATGGATGTCTGACTTGTTTTCACAGGGAGAAGATTTTTTTTAAATCTAGGATAGCATGGAATATCCAAATTCTTATTTATACTAAGTGATAATCAGGAAGCCAATAGCATCAACCAGGGCAAAGCAGGGATACTCCCAGCCTCAATATTACCCAAATATCATTATAGCAAAAGAAGAGTCAAACACTTAAATTGGTTTTCAAATAAGACCACAGTCATCACAACATGGCAACAACAGAGAGTATACCAAAGGGAAGGGGGAGAAATATCAGCCAATGAAACCAGGTCCAGACTGATCTGGCCAGCCTTCTAAGCTCTATATTTGGCATGTAGCTCAGCCTCGCATGGATTGGGGTGGGTCAGGGCATTTAGGCAAAGACAAGCTAGTCCTCACAGTTTCACAAATTTGCATCATGGGAGCACCCAAGTGCCCCCTCCTTCCAATCTGTTCCTCTTGCAAATTTAGGATTCTGGCTTCTCCTCCTGTTCTCCTCCACCACTTGTGACACTAATGCAATTGAGTATGAAAATGCCAGTATTGTCATCAGTTAAGACAAATGTACAAAACCAACTATAAACCAGAAGTGGGAAAGATATTACAGGAAGATGGCAAGTTCCCACAGTGCCATTAAAAGGTTCCTTCCCAGCTAAAGTTACTATACTTCTGGTTTGGCCAGTTTTTGCCTAATTCTAGGTATGCCACCCAGTGCCCATTTGGACCATCATCCAGCCAAGATTCCAGGGTTTGTTTTTGTTTGTGTTTTTCCTTTTTAAAGCAAGTCTCTTGTAGGAGCTGAAATGGAACAAAATGTGCAGTCACTAATAATAATAATAATAATAATAATAATAATAATAATAATAATAAAATTTATTTGTATCCCGCCCCTCTGAGAACAATCAGGGCAGCTAACAAAATTAAAATACAGAACATATAAAATCCCTTTTCTGGTCACTTCGCTGTCTTTCATGTGTGAGTGGCAAAGTATAAGCAAGAAAAGGGTGCAATGTGAGGGTGCAAGGTAAGATGAAGCAGAGAGCAGGCAGGAAAGGAGTATGAGCAGAATAATGCAAGGAACAAAGGAGTAGTAGGGAAAGGAGAGTGAAGAGTGGGAGAGCAGAGTGCAAGACACAAGGGAAGAGTGTTATTATTATTATTAACCTTTATTTATGAAGCGCTGTAAATTTACACAGTGCTGTACATAGCTTTATAATAATTTACACAGCGCTGTACATAGACAGTGAGTAGGAGGGAAGGGAGTGTGAACAATGTGAGTGGGAGGTACAAGCAAGCGTAGACTTGCTGAGAGACAGTGGTGGCCCTTAGTCACATGATAAATTCCATAACCAAGCAGAGCTTTGAACTTAGGTCTTCCTGCTCCAACATTACTCTGTATTGGCTTTTTTTTTTTTTTAGATCAGTGGTTGCGCTTAAGAATGGTAGCAGAGCTGAAGCATAGTAGAAAAATAATCCAACACTTTTGTGCTACATTTGTATAATTATAATGAACATTGCCATGATTTCTGTAATGATAATAATAATAATAATAATAATAATAATAATAATAATAATAATAATAATAATAATAATA